>NC_038255.2:49721966-50021966 GCF_000004515.6 Glycine max | reverse complement strand
AACTATGCTATTGAAAATAATTTATTTTTTTTGGCCTTCTTTTACCAGGTTGTGGAAGATGGATATGAGTTCTTTGCTAATCGACAACTTGTAACAATATTTTCAGCACCTAATTATTGTGGGGAATTTGACAATGCTGGTGCTATGATGAGTGTTGATGAGACACTAATGTGCTCTTTCCAAATATTAAAGCCAGCTGATAAAAAAGCAAAGCTCAATTTTGGAAGTACAACCACTGCTAAGCCTGGAAACTCCCCAGCTGGTGTAAAGGTAGGAAGATAATTAGGTATTACTACTGCTTGCTTGACATCAGTAGGTACATATCTTCTAATGCTTGTGACTTTTGACAGAGATATCTTTTGATATACACCCTTTCACACAAATGTTGATATTTCTGAGTATCAATCTTCATATTGGTTTGGCATTTTTGTACACTCCTATTGGCTTTGTATCTGGCTGAGAATTTGTTTCTGAAACTTTCAAACAGTGATACTTGAAATAAGCACTTGTCATGATTACATAAAACCAAGATGAGGTGGTTGTGCTTGAGATTAGGTGACTGGCTAATTGGAGGAGACATTTGCCACTTTCTAGGTTATTTAGTGATATTTTTTTCATAGTGTTCAATTTGATTAGTTTTGTGGGATTTCCATAGATTCAGCCATTTCCAACATAATTAGGATGATTAAAATGATCTTATTTGATGTGCTAACCCTGCTAGGAAACATTTGAGAAATTAAATTTAACATTGTAAAACATAAAACAGTAATATAGCTTTTCAACTGAAGCATGCATCTGTGCAACCATTGGTGGAGCTATATAGGGACAGGGGGGAGCCATGACCCCCCCCCCCCCCCCCCCCAATGTTTTTCTAAATCATAAACGTGTATGTCCATAATAATATGATTAATACAAAATTTAATTATTTCTAATACTTAGTTTCTTTTACCTTAACTCGATTAACTTACAATTTAGGACAAAAGTTCCTTGTTTTCAACGAAAATCAAAAGCCCATCTGTTGGTTCTCTTTCGGTCAATTATAGTTTCAACATTTTCATGAATTTCTGATACTTTTTTCTTAACACAAACTTACAGGGTAGTTGCTTCTCTTTCTTTCTCATTTTTTATTCTCGGAACACCTAACTTGTAGCTTAGTTTCAACAATATCAATAGACTTGTTTTTCATATTTGCACAATTTATCTTCATAAGTATATATGTGTTTTCGTTTTCTTTAGTTATTATATATATATATATATTATCTCAATTATGTTATTGGCTTATTTTTCTGTTTTGATATAAATCCAGTGATCCACTAACTTTTTTAATCATTGTTATTGCTCTCGTTTTTCACCTTGATGTTATTGTTGTGCAGCCTATGCTTTGATAAAATAATCTTTCCTTCTAAAATATGTAATGCTTAGCCTATAATGTTTTTTTCTATCAAATTTTATGCATTTTCAAGTACATGATTATAGATTTTATCTATTTTTATTTGTAATTATTATGTAAACAATTTATCATTTTTTATGTAATTGATAATTTTTTTCTCAAGTTTGTATTTATTTTGCAACTTAATATGATATTGCATATTAAAGATATGCATTAAAATTTATTTTGGCTCCCCAAAATTTTAGTTCAAGCTCCGCCACTGTGCAACCAAAGGCATTGAATGTATCAGCTGTTTCACATGCTTCCCACCCCAATCAGTTAATGGATGCTGTTGCATTTGTTACTTTGTGTGTGAGAAAGTGTGGCTTTGTGCTAAATAGCTTAATAATACCGTTAGGCAGATTTTACCTGCTGTGAAGGTTTCAAATCTTGTTGGTTGGACTTGGAAGTACCCTAAGACTAGGGTCATGGCATTAGATGCCCAAATGGGGATTAGTCCCGCACACGGGGTGTTACCGTGTGGGGACACCTAGTGTGAGGCCAAAACAAGCTAAACTGTAATGTCCTAATCAGTCATTCAATTCAAGCGATTATATCACATCACTTAGCACTGCACTGAATAGTGTCCGTGTTTTCCATTTTTCGTTGTTCACACTTTTTTGCATTCACCAATATATTCTAAATTTGTCTCCCTCACAATCTGATGCAGTGCTTCCTGGGTGCGAAAGTATGAAATTAAATTTGGCAAAAAGGTTGCTGCTACTTCGGGTCAGCTTGGGCTTGAACTCCTAATGGTTACAGGAAGGGGAAAGTCGAGTTCCATTTCGTCTACTATGATATTTTGGAATTGTAAAATCATTGGGAACACCATTATGAACCATGTAAAATTGTTTTTTATTGGTACAAATTTGCATATCAAGGATGGAGAGCCATAATCTCCTTGTCTTCGTTGTGCACCAATAGCTGGTATATTTTCCTAACTGTGAGCTTCTCAAGTGTAGATGGATACATCCGCATGGCATCAGTTGCTGAGAACCATTTAAAAATGCTTTATCCGATTTGGCATATACGGATGGTAGTTGAGGCTGTTGAAACAGAATGTCGTCGAATCTCTTCGTTTCTCGTTTTGATTGTCTTCTTTTTTGTGTGAGAAATCTTGTTTTGATTTGGGATCATCTTCGTTTACATTTTCCTGAAACTTGATTCAAGGCATTGAACTGGTATGAAAATGACCTTATTTTTTCAGGCATAAAAAACTTAAGTCAATCTAAAAAATAAGTTTTTAGTTAACAAATGATAAGAAAGTTTTATCAAAATAAATAATTTAATTTCAGATAAAATGATATGGTTTATTATTTATTGAAAATAAAAATAAAGATAATAATCATAAATTTAAATTATGTTTAAAAGTAAATCTTATAAGTCAATAAGAAAAAATTATTTTTCAAATATTTTTATTTGATCAAATAAATTTATAAACTTTTTAAAAGACTAAAAATTAATTTAAATAACTTGATGAAAATATATGAAAAATACTTTTATGGGAACTTAAGAAATTTTATCCTATTTATTTTTTTAAGATAATTCTTCATTTAAAATAAAAAATATATTAAATTAGTAAGATATTTTTTTATTGATAGGAATAAAAAAATGTTATTTAAAATTTATAATAACTAATCTATCAATTTATTATGTTTAACCAACTAAACTAGATTAATAAGATAATATTAAAGTGAAATTAAAAAATTAAGATGCATACATTTAATATTTGGATAAAATTAAAAGAGAACCCAATAAGATCAAACGGCAGGATATATATTTTGGATCAAGAGAATAATAAGGAAAAAGTGAAAAAAAAACATAATATATTACATACATACATTGATCATACACCACAAAGCACAAACTAAATATGACTTAAATTTTGTTATACCTAAAAAATAAGTCATTTTTAGATTACTACCTAACATTTATATTTTTTCAACCAAGTATCTGAACAAAAATTATGTTTCAATTTACTACATGTCATTAGTCATTTTCAACGATGACATAACTGACGAAATGTCACATCATCACACTTTATCACTAACACATCATTAAAAGTGATGATATGACAATAAAGTGTCAATGATAAAACATGATGACATAACATTTTATATGTCACATCACTACTTAACGGAAAGAATCTAACAACAACTAATAAATTGAAACATAAAAATTTCCTAGGTAGGTAGTTGATTGAAAAAAAAATTGAATGTTATATAATAATATGAATAGGTATGAAAAACTTATTTGACAACCTATTTGAAAATCCATTGTACTACAGCCCTACACATATAAAAGCAAATCTAATAACGCATAAAAGAACCTTTTATATGTGTAGTATTACACTTTCATTAAATTCTTCAATTAGCCTAAAAAGAAAAAGAAATAACAGCCTGAGCCATAGATTGACGAAACAAATCAAATCACGATTGTACTGTTGGACAGATCCGAGGCAAAAGTGACTCGATAAGTAAATCAAATTACTAAAAAAAATCCATCAGAAAATCTCGCTACTTAAGGTAAGCGACTCAAAATGATGTCAATTTAATTCAACTTGGCTAATCACCTCTTAGCAAAGGTCCTCACTTTACATGGGCACTGGTCCCGCGACAAAACTTTCATGATAATGGTCCCAATATATGTCAGTACATGCATGTCTGAATATCGTTGTTGCTGCTTGCCCCCCATTGAAACCGCATTCCATATCTGAGCTTGGAATTTCCCCCTTTCTGGGGCAAAGTAAAGTTGGCATTCCAAGCTGAACCTGAGTCGTGTCTCTGAACAATGGCCAGTCCATCCGATCGGGGGCATTAATATCTTCTCATACACTGTATTAATGTATAATGTTAAAGACTTATTAACTTAAAAAGTTACAATGGTTTCATAAATAACACGATACTGTAAATTTACACACACTGCATAGTTTTTTGATGTCCAAAAGGGCTGCCAAAATTAAGAGCAAACAACATGATAAAATGGAGGGGGATTCTATTTACCCCGCTTTTTCTTTACACTCTGGAAATTAATTTCCAGAATAAAGGGAGACATGAAGAGAAAAAAAAAATAGGTGGTGCAAAAAGAATTTCCCTAAAATGGATTGGCTGGGGAAGCCAAATTTGTACTGGCCCGGGTCCAGCCCAAAATCAGAATGCCCTAATTTGGCCAGGCCACCAGCCTGCTTCTAGGAATAAAGTCACAGTTTGTGTCCATTAATATCAAAACTAATGCACGGGTTCTGGGCAACAGGGCAGGTGGAGATCACAACATAAATGACTTGTTTGTATTCTGTACAATGAAAGGATAGATCATATAGGCTCTTGCTCCTTCCAATGTATATATTTTCTAGTCTTCCTTATTTACACACACAAACACAAACACGCGCAAGCATACATACATACATACACACACACGCACACACACACACACATATATATATATATATGTTATATATATAACACCATAGTCCATGGCGGTAAATCCCCCAAATGATAATAAGGCAAGCTGCATAGTGCATGCAAGCTTCCACATCCAAATTCTAATACAAAACATTATAGTAAAACTTCTGCCCCCTGGTATTTTTTTTTTTATTATCAACAAATGTTAGTTTATTAGTTGTCATAGATGTCAGTGGGGGCACCTTATATCTCCTATGCCCCCTGGATTGAAAATTCTAAAACACTACTGTAAGGATGCTATTGAACACGTTCTGAGTGTGTAAAAGCAATTAAATTAAAAGAGAATAAAATATTTGATTTGCTGGCCTGGAATGCCTGCAATCTGCCTAGGGCCAGTCCAGCTTTGTGCTGGCTTGATCACTTATTTAGCCCAGCCTGAATTTGAAAAAGCCTCTATTTCTGAACTATAAATGCTAAGTAAAATTGGATTATATACCACATATTTCAACTTACATAAATGATGTCAGAAGGGAGCCTCTAGTGATTCATCCCAAACTTCTGCACTACCGTTAGAGGCATCCTCTACATCTTCTTCCATTGAAAGCCTAATATATTCTCTATGAGCAAAGCGATCCCACTCTGTCAATGTAGGATTCTCACGTTCCTGTTCACACAAGACATATACCAAGGCAGTCAAAACTCACCAACAATAGTCAATCATACTGACTCAACAGCACAATAACTTTTATCAAATATTCATGCACCTGACGAATCAAAAATGGGTCACGAGTTTCAAAGGCCATGAACTTATTCAGATTGAACAGGATATTGAAAACACTTCCTGAGAGTTTACCACCTTTCAGGTCACGCAGAGTTATATAGCTCTCATCCTGCAGAGAAAAGAATTTGAATTCAAAATTAAAAAATAAATATCTCAGATAAAGGATAAGTAATGGCATAATATCAACCAAAAAGATGGAAAACGGACAAGAAAAGGAGGAACCAAAATATGGAAATTGGTTATATCTCATTTTTCCAAGACAGAACAAAAATTTTTAAACTACAGACTAGATTAGCATATCATATTCCAACTAATGTGACTTCTCATCAACACAATACAAGGGCAAACAATAAATAAAAAAAACATTGAAAGACAAACCTCAGGTCCAATCATGTCAATAATCTGGCACAGTATATCCTCAAAAAGCACAGGTTCTTGGGCCATGCACTCCATTCGATGCAATTGCTCCTCATAAAAAAATTGCAGTTCATTCCGTGTCAGAACTCCATTTCCATCCAAATCAATGCACTTGAACCTAATCATGACACGTCAAATCACAAATAGCTAATAGTCAACCACAAAGATCAAACTTCCAATGTTCGCCTAAGAGTGTACTTAGGAGGCAAGGTGGAAAATAAAGGGAAGTGAAAAAAACAAAGGTGGAAAGCTTTAAGTAAAAGAATTGCATAGGCACTTTGAAAATTGCTTTCTAAAATAAATAAAATGAAAATTGTTTTTTAAAATAAAAAATGAAAATTGTTTCATAGGCACTGCCACCCTGGTCTGTTTTATTCTGCACTTTGATTGGATGAAGTTTCAGTAACTGAATTTTATAGCTTACATCCCAAATTTCTGAGACAAAACCACGGACTTGTATGCATGCATACGCATAGTTCTAAGGAAATAAAACACAAACCACACTGCATAGTATATACATGACTAAAATGCATTAACCGTGTATCTGAACTGCACAGCAAGTCAGCAACTAAACCAGTGGCATCTTAATAAGTGGCAGGGGCAACAAATAAAATGGATAATGGATGGGAAACAAAATACCAATACTCAAGACTTGGCTCAGATGATTTATCCTCTTCTGACAGTATGAAGTAAACAAAATCTTCATAACCCATCTTTCCCTCAACCTTACTGGTAAACCTTCTGGGAACCTGAGATAATATTGAAGTGAATCAAAATCTGCATCTTCAACAAATGCTCTGATAATTCATATAAACATAAGTGAAAGGACAGTGCATGTTATTTGGAGGGGAGGGGTAGGGATTTGGGTTGTCTGTGGCCCTAGACAGCTGAAGTCAAATCTCAAGACAGAAGCAACACATGATATAGTAATCCACACCAACCTGAGAAAATATTCTATCAACAATTCGATAGGTAAGCGCATGGTTACCATATCTGATGAGATTCTCTTTGTCTATCAAGAAATCATGATCTGTATCCAGCTCCCAAAACTTGCAGTATATAACATAAAAATGCTCATAAGAGAAGTACCTGCAGATAACATTAAGGAAAGGTAAAAAAGATTAAGGCATCATAATACAAATATATTTAGTTCATTTGAATAATGACACCAAGGTCATTTTCTGAAGTTAATTGAAATGACATTTTCAATTATATCTACCTCAAAACCTTGTTTATGTCCTCTTCTTCATCAGCATGCAACATTGCATCAATTATGTTTCCACGTTTCAGCTCCCTCAGGGTAAGACGACCATTTCCTGATCTATTAATGTAGTAATATATTCTGTATATGACAGTTTCAGCTGGGCCATTGGAAAAACAAATAGTTATGAACATTGCACCACACAAAAGACAAAACAAGAGCATTACACCATAAACTATGATGACCAGCCTATGCCCAACTTTGGTGGAAGAAGTCCTTTAACTGATTCTCCCAACACTCAAATATATGAAGTGTGACTCTTTTTCAGTAGACATTTCATATGTATTATACATTATAAGCAGCCAAGAGTAGAACTAAATTGCTATAAAACTTTTCCAGCATAGAAGAACACACTTTCATGCCTTCCAATAACCCCCAAAATGGTTTCTTTTAGAAACCAGGTATGGCGAGAATTTCAAATTTATTTATTGATATCTACAGTTAAACCTACATAAACCCCTAAATGCAAGGTTATAACCAAGATGGAAGACAAACCATATCTCTCTTGAAACTCAGGTGTGCTCTGCAGGAACTCCAGCCCTGGATGATTTGCCAAAAGCTCACGTAGCACAGGTTTAAAATCATCCTGACATGAAGTATAATATAGTTCACCAACAAGATGGATAGGAATATAATATCAAAGCCAAGAAAATCAACCAAAAATGACCCCTAAAAAATAAATCATACTAGTATCAAATGGGAATTGAATAGATGACATATTTTGATATATATCATCAGCCCTGACTGCACGAAATTTTCGGAGTAGCAGAAGAAAATTAAATAAAATGAAAAGCAGGAAATATAAAAGAAATAGAAGAAAAAAATACCTGAGTAAGGTACTTGAGCTGTGGTTGCTTTAAAGTTGTGTATATCTGGGTTGCTATATCTTTTGTCAACATGTTGCCATTGATCCAATAATCAATAAATGCTTTCCTAGAGGAATATTAAATCAAGGAATTAAACATAGGTATTAGGAAATACTAATTACAGGGAACAAGACCATTCAGTTATAATTCTTATGCTGGAAGGAGATTTAAATAAACCATGTTCATTTTATTAATAATACATAAGGTTGTTCAAGCAAGAAATCAATAAGCATACTGCCCAATTGAACTGAAATAGCACTCTGCAAAGAGTAACTTCGGGTTTAACACCAAGCACAACAATAGACCCATAGAGAATCTCTTGGCCAAACAATGTACAGAACCATTATCGGGGCATATGCTTGCAACCACCAACTCACCTCTTAATTTTAATGTTTGGTTCCTTCACCTTTTGACCTTGGACAGTACGGCATCAAATATTGTTTTATATGACTTAGTAGGAAGAATTGAGAACCTTCATAATTCATTAGAAGATTGAGAAAGGAAACTTAATGTTCTTTCCTTTCTAGTTAAAACTTAAAAATTAAAACTATTCTGGCATACTTTTCAGTTCAGATCTGTCTGAAAACCAATTTAGTACAGAAAGTTAAATCACCGGCATTACATATATGTTCATCATGTTTGTTGATACCAGAGAAGTATAAAGCTCTCTAGGGGAAAAAAAAGATATAAACATTTAGTTCATGGACTAAATCATAACTCTCTACAGCCTATTCAACACACCATCATTCATTTTTTAAATGACAATACTTTCCTGATTGCCTTCAATACACTTTCAAGATGTCAAATGAGGATCCTTTCCAAAGCTCCAAATTCAATTCTTACTAGAAATTTAGTTCTCAAATTTTTCAAAAAATAAAGTTCAGTATTGAATTTCAGCCAAGTTTTCCAGTGTTATAAAACACCCTCAAAATTCAACATGCCCAAGTGCATGTCTGTTCATCTTTTTTTTTTTGGGGGGGGGGGGACTTAATCACCTTTTTTTCAAGTGATTTCTAGTCAATTTTGAAGTCTCCCATATTTATCAAATGACTACTAATTTGACTAAGAAACCATAGTCTTTTGCTTATTTTTGGTTGATTTCTAACAACTTTCCTAGTCACTCCTCTGATTAATTACTCTCAACATCATTGTTGACTTTGCAATGATATATTGCAGCTAATTTAAACTTAAAATCCTAGAAACTAGTTGGAAGAGATATTTGAAAGCCCAACTAAATTAGGGATAGGGGCATAGATAAATTCTTTATGGCATTTGTGGCATATAGATAAATTGAATAAAACAAAAGAAGTAAATACTAAATAGGCCATTAATATAGCACATAAAACCTGATACAACCCACCACCCTTGAGCTTGAAATATGAATCAATGATAAATCCAGCACTACCAAATCTGTTTAGATTATTAATTATAAACATCTAAGATTGAACTAAGGACAACTCAGTCAAGATGGCTCCAATGTGTCAAAGAATTACTCAATCTAAAGGGAGCTAAATAATGCTTCTATCTATAATAGATAAGTTATTTGGGAAAGGGAATGAGACATTATAGCAGCAGGATAATATGAGAATAAGGGTATATGTAAGACTTTGAGAAACTTGCAGGCTTAAGGCTTTGTACCGTGAAGAATTCACTGAATAACCTAACATAACAAACAATATAGTGGCTAAATCCTTAAAAGAAAAATCTAATAGTACAAAGACAAATTGGGAGGGAAAAAAGAACACACAGGAAGGGAGTGGAGTGGACAATGTAAGTTTGACTCCTAGTTTGATTAGCCAGTGGAATAAAGAAATTGATTTTCAAAAATAAATAACACAGTGGTCTGGAATACAGGTTTTTTTTTTTGGAAGGCAGAAAATATATATTATTAATAAAAACACAGCAGTACCAGAGGTACTGGTGGAATACAGGTGTTACGTATTCTTAAAACCTCTTTCCTTTCTGAATAATAATTACTCACAATAGTTATTATGTTCCAGCTCTACTCAATGCAACGACATCTAAACAAAATCTTTTTAGATATTCAAACAGCTAAATCCAAGAACCACTATCCACGGCACAAAAACATATAAAAGCTTTGTTTTAAAAAATAATAATGGTAACACAAAAACATACAAAAACAATTCACTTTAATCAATGGTCAAGTAACCTTCGACAGGGCTTTTTGTATCAGTAGAGGATAGCACAAATAGGACAGTAGCAGATGTACATTCCAAATGTAGCCATAGTCTGGTTCCTATTCAGACTGTGTTTGTCTGATTGAGGAACCATTTGTATGGTTTCTCCTACCTATGTAATTCAGTACCTCTGGTACTTCAAATTATATATATATACATACATACATATATATATACCAGTGTTGTTAAATGGCGGCCATGGCGGCGCCATGGCGGTTTTCCATGGCGGGTTTGCGAAAAAACGCCACCGAATAGCGGTGGCGTGGCGGGTTTGGGATGGCGGCGCCATGGCGGCCGCCATAGCCATGGCGGTCGTGGCGGGATGGCGGAAATGGCGGAAATCTTCGGCTTTTGTCCGCGGTAGGAGTTGGGCCGACCCGACCCAACCCTACCCGGTTATTCATTAAATTAAAAACCCTCCACAGCTTGCGTTCAGAACACCTAGCCGTCCCTCCAACAGCTTCCATTCCCTCCCGAACCTGCCTGCGTCCCTCCCGAACCCCGCCGCTCCCAGCCGCCGCCGCGACACCACCCCCTCCCCGCCGCACCCAGCCGCCGCCGCGACGAGGCCCGCAACGCACGAACGGCGCCGACGACCTCCGTCGACGAGCCCCGGCAACGCGCGACACCCCCCATTTTTCTGTCTCGCGTTTGAAGAAGACGAAGAAGAGGAAGGAAGAAGACGCGGGTCAGCTGATCTGTTTCTTTTTTTTTTTTTTGGGCTTTTTGCTGTTTGACACCCCCATTTTTCTGTCTACAGCTTTTTTTTTCCTTTTGCTATTTGACACCCCCCATTTTTCTGTCTACAACTTTTTTTTTCTTTTGCTATTTGACACCCCCATTTTTCTGTCTACAACTTTTTTGAACTCTTTAATGAGTTTATTTGGTGTTGGTACTTGATTATTGTATGAACTCATGAAACTTTTTTAGTTTATTTGAATGCAATCCTTTGTTTTTTTCAATTTCAATGAGTTTATATATATGTTTTTTTTTTTTTTGTGTCCGCCATGACATCCGCCATTTTCCGCTACGCCATCCGCCATATTTTTATGGCGGATTTTTTACTTTCCGCCATGAACCGCCATCCGCCATTAACAACATTGATATATACATACATATATATATATATATATATATATATATATATATACATACATACATATATATATATATATCTATTTTTGCTGATCAAAATAATAATAATAATAATAATAAAGTACACACCTTGTCACAACTCCAGTTCCATTATCGATCTTTCTGAAAAGAGATGTGGAAAAAAAAGATGGCAGCTTGCATACTTCCTTAGTAACTGACTTGAATTCTGACAACCAAAGAAACAAGTATAACAGAATTAAGCTATCGCTACAACTCTTCATTTTATTACAAAGGTAATCACTTTATGACTTATGGAAACATTCTATTTTTTTACTCAAAATGAAGAGGTAGAATGTGTCACTAATTGGAAATCATATTTCATATTTCCCCCCAATTGCCAATTGGCCCTTCAGACTCTAACACCCTTATATACCCAATATCTCACCATGTATCTGCAGCCCATCCATGTGATCATGGAATAAATGGTCAATTCTAATCAGGCATTGTTCTTTCAGATCATTTGGAGGAGGACGCCCAAATTGAAAGTAGAACTGCAAACACACAGGTATCTATGTTATGAGCATAAACATAGCATGAAAAGAGGTGGGAGAGAGTGAGAACCAAAAAAGTAAAGAACAACGCACACACAGTTATCAGACCAGGAACAAAAGAAATATATCACCAACTAAAGATTTTAAGCAAACTGGACAGCTGTACATTAATAGGATTACTACTAATGATTTGTTGCAAGTTTGTAGCGATTTTGATGAGCATTGGATGTATCCTACTTGGTAACAGCATAGATGTTAATGAGAGAGAGAGAGAGACATTTATATGGCAATGTGCAATCCATGCAGTTTTTTGGCACATATGAATTAAGGCTTAGAGCATAGTGCTAGCATATTTAAGTAAGTCTCATTGCACCTCGACTTGCTATGGGAGAGGATTCTTTCTATGGATTCTCTTTTGTGTTATGATCATAGTTGAGTGAGTTTCCATTTCATATATGCAACATGTTTGGGTAGCTTTGCCATATTTTACTTTCGGCGTTTAGTCTTCTGATGTATTTTGTTTTTATAGTTTTGCAGCATATCATATCCTCCTTTTAGATCCACTTTCACTCCTTTCAGTTCAAAGTACTTTTCTTTTACTATCATGTACAAAATATTAAGATACCAAAAAAAAAATATTAAGATACCATGTTAGATATGCCTAACCTGAGGTATCACTTCTTTAACCGGCTCACTGACAACCTTCAAAGGAGAACCCAAATTAGATGGGCCAACTCTCTGTTTCACTATGCGAGGGGAGCCAGATGTACTCCTTGGTGAAAGAGGTGGTGCAGTGCCAGCAGGAAACATGGAAGGCAAAGAATTGCTTGCAGCATTTGGACTAGAGCGATTCCCTGGGACATTCAAGGGAGCACCTGACTTTGCTTCATTTAGCAATGATGTCACCTAAACACATTAACAACTGCGACATAAGAATAAAATCACAAATGCACGCATTACATTCTTTAGTGTTTAAGGGGGGGAAACTTAACCACATAAGGAAACTCAAAAAAAATAAAAATAGTTAGTAATAAATATTTCATCCGTATACTTCAAGTATCACCGAGACTTCATTTATATAGCTTGTGCGAGTAGGCAAGATTTTTAATATAGTCCTTCGAAGGTGTATGGAAAGATATTGAGGCATAACAGTTGAAATTAATCACTTATAATACACGGTGAGTATATCTAGGAAAAAGTCATACTAGTAATACTCATGAGGTAGGTGTATGGAATCCAACACCAACGGCTATCTTTAATTAACATCATAAGTAATAATTAATAATCCATCATTCTCACAGAAACTTGCGGATTTGACTATTATTATCGAAACGATTAATAAGTAGGAATTTATTATCTGACAGCGAAAGTACCTACAAATAGATATAGTATACAATAAGAATCTTGAAACAAATAATGTAGCAATACGTTGATTCCAAAATTGAGAAAGGTGAAATGAAGCGTACCAATCGATTGCTTTCGGGAAGCGAAAGCCACTGCTCGAAGAGCGTCTCGACGAAGGTTAGGTTAGATTTGAGTGCGAGAGCGGAGACCTCAGGGAGCTGTAACAAATCGACCTCCAACGACGCCGTATCGCCAACGACCTCCATGCTCATTTAAAGCGTAACCGTATCTCTTCTCATTCACGAAAGGAAACCTGCTGGAGCGAGATGAATTTGAATCGGAATGCAAGAAATGCGCTTGAGAGAGCTGTGGATTCAGCAGGAGGAACCCTAGATCTTTCTTCTACTGTTGGGAAATTAGGATCAATTACCGATGCTGATAGAGGAAATGGAACGGTGCGGCGATCTGGATAGAAGAAGAATGAATGCGCGTGGGAAATAAATTCCGTAGAGATCCACGCGAATTTGGAGGGAGAGAGAAGAGAACAAACATGTGTGGAAAAAAATTAAGAGAGACGTCTAGTTTTTTTATTATTTGGCAACAATGAACAGAAAAGAGCAGAAAATGGAAATTTTGGCAGGCTGACACGTGGTTTGCTTACGGGAAATACGGTTTTTTTTGTGCAATCATCAGTCATCACATGTTGGAGGATCCTACGTATACAGCAACACCACTTCCAAGTTCCGATCCATGGTTCCATTATTTTTTTTGGTGCGTCACTCATTTGTTTTTTGGTACATATCCATGGTTCCGTTATTGTTAGTAAACGGTCGTATTAAAAAATATAGAAAGAGTTTAATAGATATGTATTGTTTTACACCAGAATTATTATTATTATGACTTCTAAAATTATTATTCCAGTAGTCAAATTTAGTTTAATATTTTTTTTCTAACGAGCTTGCTTTCATCTTGAACATATATAAAAAAATAATAAATAATAATCATTAGTGTGACTTTTAAATTTATTGATACAAAGATGCGTTATCTTTAAAATGTCTTGTATTACAAAAAATTCTTGCTCCTTCCTTGCTCATTTTCTTTAACTTGACCTTTATCTAATTAAAAAATTAAAACTTTCTTTCACTCTTGATGGCATTTTTTACTCTACAATCATCAATGGTTATGTTTTAGATTTTTTTTTCGTAAATACATTTTCTTCTGTTTTTTTTTAATATATATCATTTTATAATTTAATTCTCAATCTATATTACTTTGGACTTTATACTTTGATTTACACTACTTTGCAAATAAACGTGACCAAAAAAATCGGACAATTACAAACTCAAATGAACGTGAATATACTTTCTTCTTTTTGTTTTTTTTAATTTAAAATATTATAAAATATAAATATTATATTATATAAATTTTTAATTGGTTTTAAAATTACTTATTTGTTAAGTTAAATTTTATAATTTTATTTTTTATTTTTTAAAGAAAATGATATTATTAAATATAATTATTTTTGTTTTATTATTTGATTTACTTAACATATTTTTTAGGTGATATTTTTATTTAAAATCTGAATTTTTTAATATAGTTATTTTTAATAAAAATTATATTACTAAATATAATTAGTTTGTTTATGTCATTAGATTTAATTAAAAATGATAAGACTTTTTGTTTAACAATTTATTTATAGAAGAACATTATATTGCATTATCAATAAAATACTTAAACAATTACAGTTGATTAGGAAAAACTTAAGATAAAGATATGTTAGGACAATTGTTTCTATTATGACTATGTTACCAACAAATTTCACATTTTTTTTTATTTTCCTGTTCATTTTCCTCTTCGTCAATCTCAGTAGGAATGTGAGTTGAAACAGGACGACCTTTGCCGTCCTCTTTCTCCTCGGATCAGGACCCGACTGATCTCATTCATGTTCTTGCCACATTGATTCGTGTGGTAGTAAACCAAAAGAGTTCTCGTAGACGTGCAAGATGTGTTGTAAAATGAATAGCATCGACACATAATTCATGAGATCAAGATTAACAGATTTACAAATAACCATGACGTGAGAACACGATAAGTGTTTAGCCTGATATTCACCACAATCACACTTTTGAGATTGTAACATTACTCTAAAACCTTCGTGATCTGGTTGTTTGAAGTGGGGATTGAGTCTCTATTATAATAGAAGCGTGTGATTGTGTTTGTCGAATTCATTTACAACGTGTGCATTAAATTCTTGTTGACCGCTATTCGTTGCATCAAAGACGACTTAAGAATACTGTGAGTCGGAGTTGATCATTGTCTGAATTTGTTAACCTCTGATAACAAAGAGTTGTGCAGTCTTATAATACGTATCTTCAACCAACGATGACACCAACAAATATCTTGTGTTTTTTAATATGGAATTAATAGACTCAGACAAGTTGGTAGTCATATATCTTCAACGTTTCCCTCTCATCGAAGCATTGTACCCAATTTTGTTTGGAATAATTGATCAAGTCATTCAGCTGCACTTGTTTTATTCGTGGAGATATTCCCAAGATGTAACTAAAAAAAATATCAATAACACATCAAATCTAACTACAAAATTACATACAATGTACCTAAAAAATTGTACTCTAATTTTATCCAATTTTTTTTTTATTTTTCTTTATCTGTATATTTTTCTTTAAAGAAAATAAAAAAATTATAAAATTTAATTTAATAAATAAGTAATTTTAAAACCAATTAAAAAAAATAAAAAGGAGAGAGAGAGTGTGTATTCACGTTCATTTGAGTTTGCAGCTGTTGGATTTCTTTGGCCACGTTCATTTGCAAAGTGATGTGAATCAAAACACAAAGTCCAAAGTAGTATAGGTTGAGAATTAAATTGCAAAGTGGTGTACATTGAGAAAAAACAAGGAAAAAAACCTTTTATTTTGTTGTTGTCATTTTCTTGCACCCTTATTCATTGTGGTTATTTGTAAAAGTTAATGACATTTTATTGTCCTAGCGTAGTGATCAAATGTTTGTATACTTATGTTAAGTAAGATCTCCAAACAATTTATAGATGCCTTGGTGGTGATTAGAGGTGGATAGGCTATGGAGGTGGATATTTTCAAGTATTTTGATGTTCAAGTAAATAATAATTCATTTAGTTTCAATATTATATAAATCATTGTATTTTAAAGGTGTTCATTGTTGCTATTTTTAAGAGGAGAGTGAGAGTTAAGTAAATGAGTGACAAGATGTTTGACAAATCTATTGATAACTTCCATGATAGTTTTTAGACATAGAAGACTCGTTTGTGTGTGTTAAAAGGTGAAATAGGAAATATGACGAGAAATTTTCACATAGGTAAAGAAGTGTTAATCATTCATCATATGGGTGGTCAATAACTTGATCTTTAATTTTAAAGACAAATCTCGATCATTGAAATGTAAAAGACAATATAGTGAATGTGGCTACATGTATGATAAATTAAGTTGAATCAATTTCAAGTTATTATGCCTTTATAAAGTTAGATGTCAGTCTTAAGAACTTTATTTCATTTTATTGCACAAAGGGTGAAAATATATTTTCCTTATTAGCATGTTGTTGTCATTCTTTATGAAGTTGAATGAACTTTTCAACTCATTTTCCTTGGTATTAACCACTTCCCACAATACAAGTCCTCTAATATGTATTATCAGAGTTATGTTACTTGATGAATAATTTAGTTTAGACATGACTCCATGGAGAGATAAGGGTAAGATTAGCTCTTTTTGTTTCCACCATTTTGTAAAAAAAATAAGATGAATTAAGATTTTGGTTTTGAAAAGTTAGAGATGAAGATTTTAAATTCAACACACTAAAGAACAATGTGACACTTTTAGTAAAATGTTTAACTTCAACTATATAAATTAGTTATTTTTATTATTAATGTAATACTTATGACTTTTTATTTTTTTTCGTCATCATGATATTAGCGTAGAGTATCTATCAATCATGCTAATGATTAACTTTCATGATAAGATTTTATTAATCATTTTTAGTAGAATATTTCATTTCAATCATTTTTTTCATCCACAAGATTTTAAACAAAAAAATTATTTAAAGAATCGAATTTAATACTGTGAGAATAAATGACTTGTTAGTTAGGATTTTTTCTTTTGTGTTGTATAAGGACAATAAAACTACTTTAGAATCTTCTAAAAAGAATACAAGTAGTGGAAGACACACTCTAGACAAAAATTTAAATTTATTTTAAAATTCATAACAAATAAATATTAAAACATAAAGATGAACAAGTTTAACACGATAAGTGTTTTTTTTAAATATTAATAACTAACTTTTTAAATGTTCTTATAACAGTAACAGTAATCTCAGTAACAGTAATAGTAACAATAGTTTTAATATTGTTTTCTAATGATAGTATTAATATAAAATTATCTTTATCGTGATAAATTTTTATGGAAAATCGTAAGATCATATAGAGTGTGTATTCCATAATAATAGTAACAATAGTTAAAATTTATTAAAATGGTAAAATCATAATTTTTGTAATCAATAATAGAAAAAGTGTTTAAAATAGTATATCCGAAATTATATTAATATTATTTGTCTATTTTCCCCCGGTCTGTATATTATCTTGGATTGCAGATTGGTCCAGCCAATGAACTCATCCTTAATTCCTCATCCACAATCTGTGACCTGTCCCCGCCAGGGAACCACATTCACATTCCTTTCGACACACCCTTTTCATCTTCCTCCTCTTACTTCAGTTCTCCCCGTTTGTCCATGAAGCCACAACAACATCAATGACAACAACAGTTTCCACCGACTTCCTCCCCACCCCAACCGCACCATTTCCCCTTCTAATTCCAACCGCACTCTTTCTTCCGTTTCCAATTTCAAAGACACCCATCTCCTCAAATCCCTCACCCATCTGCAAAGCCAACCGAATCGATTCCGCATGCATACCAAGTGCTCGACCGAATGAAAAATAAGGGTTTTTCACCCGATATCGTCACCTACAACATTCTCATTGGTTCCCTTTGTTCCCGGGGAATGCTCCATGCAGCTCTTGAGTTTAAGAACCAGTTGCTGAAAGAAAACTTCAACCCCACCGTGGTTACCTACACCATTTTAATTGAAGCAACTCTTTTACAGGGTGGGATTGATGAGGCAATAAAGCTCTTGGATGAGATGTTTGAGATTAATCTTCAACCTGATGTGTTCCCTTACAACTCCATCATAATATGTGCAGAGAAGGTTACGTGGATCGTGCGTTTGAGGTTATTAGCAGCATAAGTAGCAAGGGTTATGCCCTGGATGTCATAACTTATAACATTCTCCTGCGGAGTCTTTAGAATCAAGGGAAATGGGAGGCGGGTTTTGAATTGATGTCTGACATGGTTGCAAAAGGTTGTGAGGCTAACGTTGTGACGTACAGTGTTTTGATTAGTTCACTCTGTCGCGATGGGAAGGTTGAGGAGGGGGTGGGTTTGTTGAAGGATATGAAGAAAAAAGGTTTGGAACCTGATGGTTATTGCTATGACCCTTTGATTGCTGTTTTGTGCAAAGAGGGTAGAGTGGATTTGGCTATTGAGGTGTTGGATGTTATGATCTCGGACGGTTGCGTGCCGGATATTGTGAACTATAACACCATATTGGCTTGTTTGTGTAAGCAAAAAAGAGCTGATGAGGCTTTGAGCATTTTTGAGAAGTTGGGTGAAGTGGGGTGTTCTCCCAATGCTAGTTCCTACAACACAGTGTTCAGCGCTCTAGGGAGTAGTGGGCATAAAGTTAGAGCATTGGGGATGATTTTGGAGATGTTGGACTGTTGATCCCGATGTGATCGCGTATAATTCGCTTATATCTTGTTTGTGCAGGGATGGGATGGTGGATGAGGCCATTGAGTTGTTGGTGGACATGGAGATGGAGAGTAGTGAGTGTAAGCCAAGTGTTGTTAGTTACAACATTGTTCTTCTTGGGTTGTGCAGAGTGGGTAGAGTTAGTGATGCTACTGAAGTGTTGGCTGCGATGGTGGACAAAGGGTGTCTGCCAAATGAAACTACTTACACTTTTTTGATCGAAGGGATTGGTTTTGGGGGGTGGCTGAATGATGCTAGGGACTTGGCTACAACCCTTGTTAATATGGATGCTATTTCTGAACATTCATTTGAACGATTGTACAAAACATTTTGCAAGCTTGATGTGTACAGACAGCTTAATTTGTCTGACTAATTAACAACTACTGGGGATTTATTTATCCAAGAATTGCCCATGAACTTTTTGTTTTGTTTCAGTTTTCCCACCAGTCTTTGGTTAATTTTAGCTTTCTGTTCGGAGTATAGAGGACGGATGATGTCCACAGTCCACCAGTCTTTGTCATCTCTCTGTGCTTGTCCTTTTTGACGGCAAAGAAAGTTGTATATGACTCTGAATGCTAGATGGACTTGGAGATGGATTTTGGGGAGCCATAATGACTTTTTATGTGAAGAATTTGTATTGTTGCTGCGATTTTTGACCTTTTTTGGGGTTAAGATTTTGGACCATTGTATTCCTTCCAACTCTTAGAAAATCTTGCTGCTTTGACTGTGCATTGCAATGAGCCAAGGAATGGCGGAGAGAGTAGGGACATTGTTGCATAGTAGTGGGTAATTTGTATGACAATGTTGTTTAGTAGAATGTATATGTGGATTTATATGATTTTTAAAATAATTATCAATTAAAAATAATACAATATAGTTTGACGGAATACACTCTCTCAGTCTTTCTACACGAATTTGGGAAATCCTTTTTGTATGGATGAACATTTTTTCTCCGTAATTTGTAGGAGGACTTAGTTTAAACTTCATTCTCATTATTTATAGACCTAATACAATATCGAGCTTGCTAAGAGCATTTTCAAGGAATGCAGTTTAAACAACTCATTGAGTTTTTTATTTTCTATTAATTGACTTTTATAACATCATATCATATTTAAACAATTTATATACATTTTATTCTGATATATAATTTTAAGTAATCATTAAATGTCCTATATTTTTATTCACACTTACTTTTATTTTAATTAACATTTAAGTTCAATTATTCTAATTGAGACAAGAAAATATTATTTTAATCGTAAACAATTGTTGATTATAGAAACAACAAAGCTTAGTTTTAAGTAACACAACTTGACAAGTAAATCATTTTCAATGTTAAAAAGAAGCAATAATATCAAATAAGCAACTCGTCAAGTAATAAACGCTAAAAATATTTTAACATCCAATGAAGTTTCAAGGAACAACATCTTAAATCAATATATATTGATTATAATTTTGTAACTTTTACCTAATCTTATCAGTCATTTTTAATAGATTATTTGTTTATTCTTAAATAACGTACATGTCTTTTGTTTTAGGTTTAATTATATTTTTATATTTGTTTTCTCAATTTTGCAAATTTCACCCTTTCATTTTTATACAAATTTGATACCACTATTTTAATTATATAACTTTTATCCATCTATTAATTTAACATTCTATAGATATTAGAGTATTGTGTCCTTACATTCAAAATATCATTTTTAGCTAATTAATAATTTATTTTTAAAATATCGCTTTCATTTAATATATCCCAGATGTAAGGACACAATACCTCAGTAACCTCTCTAGTCGGGTATTATGTTCTTGCACCAGCGTATTGTATACTAGGAAAAATAATAAAATTTGATTTAAAATATAACTTATATATTTATTATGAATTTTAATCAAAATTTAATTGATATATTTAAAAGCATAAATTATAGTTTTATAAAATAATGTTAAAATACTACAGTAGTACTAGTTAACAACAACAACAACAAAAGCAGGAAAAAGAAAAAGAAAACAGTATTTGAGTCGCGCTGCGGAGCTTTGGCAGAGACTGGTTTGGGTGTAGTAGTAGAAGTAGCCGCCTAGACACAGCACTCCATTCTGCTCTCACTCAGTCAGGAGAGGAGAATTGCTGAATTGAATTTTCCTTTTCTTTGTTATTATCTCACCAATCCCACTCTCATCTTCCTCTCATTGATTCAGTTCCCAAGGTTGTCGTCATCATCGACGATTCCGCGCTGATTTCTCCATTGATCAATGCTTATAACAAAATACAACAACACATAAAACTCATTACTCCAAATCCTTTTCCCGATTCTGTTGTCTCGCCAAGATGCAAGGGTTTACAGCAGCAACTACAGATTTCACTGAACTTCAGTCTACTATGCGAGCCATCGAGCATGCCTGCACTTCCATTCAGGTTTCAATCACTCTTTTTTTTTTCTCTCTTTCCACTAGGTAGAGAAGAAATAATGTAGATAGATGTAAGGATACAAAAAACTTATTTTAAGTAAGATGTAAACTCGGATTGGGAATCGAAATGCAAAAATTATGGCTTCTTCTGATGTCTGTTGCCATGCTTGCTGGAATATAATCAAAGACTGGAGGAGTGAAATTTCATCAGTCATTATTGTTCAGATATGTTTTTTCTGTTTAGGAATTTGGGATGAAGGTTAAAGTAGTGTGATATGATCACAATCACACTTCTGAAAAATGACTGTATGGTAGTATACTTTTTTATTTATTGACCATTGTTAGTTGTTAGTTTTTTGTTAGTGGGGGGATTTGAACCCATGACCTCTCTCTCCTCCCTTCTCCCTTCTCCCTTCTCCCTTTACCACCAAACCAACCTTATAACTCCCTTATGGTAGTATACTTACCTTTTTCCCCTTCTCTCTTGTAAGAAAATCATTGGAAAAGATGCAGGTGTTAAGCTCAGGAACAATGCAAGTGCATTACTACTTCTGAAATCTATTTCATTTATTAGTAGAAAATATTTCAGAAGCACTGAATGTCTCTATCAGAATCTTATTATTCATGTTTGGAATCTTACGATTTGGTACAATTTGGCTACCTACTGATTCGTATCATAAGATGACTCTTAAATGACTTTGTATCTTAGGATACATGAATGATTCTCTGCAATTTCTTGTCATCAATACGAATCATACAATTCATTGTTTTTTTTTTCTTTTTTTACTTTTCTTTCACCAATTCTCATGAAAAATTGAAAAGTTATATAAGCTTAAATTTTTAAATGAAAAGAAATTGAAGGAACACTTCTGAATTTATCCTATTTGATTATTCCACTATTTTATTTGTCAGTCGCTCATTCCAATGCACGTACTCTGTTTTGCTATTTAATTGTTTTGTTTCCATTCTTCTAAAATAAAGGCTTCACAAACTCAGATAAAACCAATGGTTTTGTTCTATAAGACTTTTGCTTAAGTTGTTTCCATTTATATGATATATTTGAAGTAATTATTTTTTCATTGTCTCTGAATCTTACAATCCAATACAGATTATGATTCATGATTTAGCTTAGCAATTCACGATTCGAATCCCGATTTGATAACCTTACATCACTGTCAGATTTTCAGCATTCATAAAGTCTAGGAAGACTAGCATACATTATTTGCATGTAAAACTTTTTGGGAAACCTCTCCCTCTCCGTATTCAATATATCCCTAGATTTGCAATGAGTTGGGAAATGCCATGGTCCCACTATTGTCTTGAGGTGATATTTTTTTTAACACTTTCTACTTCAAATTCATGTGGGTGTAAGTATAACTCATAGGAATGCAAATACATGTGTCATCATGTTCTTATTCTTTGTTATGCATTTATTTTCAGATGCATATCAATCCAGGAGCTTCTGAGGCAGTTATATTGTCATTAGGCCAGTCTTCTCAGCCATATAAGACTTGCCAATTCATTCTTGGTGAGTTTACATGTTGTGTGACAAACAAAATATCTGCCTTTTGTATTATGCAAATGATACTGCTAATGCAAATAATCATGGACAGGCAAGAATGTGCACATTAACTTGGATTGTATGTGTTGATGGACATATTGTTGATGCCGTAGTTTACTTAGTTGAAATCATCACCGTGCAGGATCTACTGCCCTTTTAATATGTGAAAATTGCAGTTCGAATAATTTACTTAAGAATTAAGATTTAATATGTTTGTCAGGTCATTATAAAGCATTTTTGGTGTTGCTTGTTAGTTGGATGATGAAAATAGCCAACTTGGAAACAAATTCAGCATTATAATGCTATGCTTGTTCAGTGATTTGATTCGTCTCATCAGCAACTATATAAGTGACTTCATTATTTGGTTCCTAAGGTTAATTTTGGTTGTCATTAGTGATGAACTGGGCAATAATTTATGGTTTAATGGAGATTATACTTATCTTGAGGGTTGTGTTTTTCTTTAATATAGGCAGTCTATAGAGCATTAATACTGCATCTTAATTCAAAATAAATCATCTCTTGGTCATATGATTACCTTGAGAAAGTATAATTTTCACTTTTTTGGATGCATGCTCAGTTTTCTTTCCCTCATTTTTTTTGTAAAAAAAAAATCTTGGGTAAATTTCTGCTTTTTCAAGAAAATTTAACAACCAAATCCATGGGATCAAACTAGTTTGGATAGATTATTTTTGTTTTGGAACATTTTTGTCCATCATTGTTATTCATTATACACTATTAAATGCCCTTTTTAAGTTTTTGCATTCTGAGCACTGTAATTTGTTTGGTATTTAGTATTCTGGTTTAGATCATGCTGATACCCTAATGGTTTTGTCTATGCAGAAAATTCCCAGGTGGCAACTGCAAGGTTTCAAGCGGCTGCAGCAATCCGAGAAGCAGCTATTAGAGAATGGGGTTTTCTTAGTGCTGATGACAAGAAAGGCTTGATAAGGTCTTCCATAACTTTGATTCCACTAACTTTTGTGCTGTTTTTGATATTTACATCATGAGTGGCCTTGTTCATATAATTTACAATTGAAGATCTTTCTTCTGTACCTAATAGTTGTTGTTCCATTCATTACCCAAAAATATGTGATATGTGTGAGGTTTCTTGCATGTTCCAGAAAGTAGAGATTCTTATGTCGTGTTGAGCACAAATCTTGGTGGTTGGGAGAAGTTATGATATGAAAAATAAAATAAGAAAAAGAAACGAACTTTCTGGAAAATGGATTTTGCTCATGGACTGCAAAATTGAATGAAACACAAAGAATACTTAAAGAAATACAAAATCTCGAAATAAAATTCAGAAGGGCGTATCAATACTTATCAAGACTGTAAAATGTGGTTGATGTATGTGTACCATTTGTTCTTTAAGTTTGCTAATTGATCCATCTACATGTGATGCTTGCAACCATGTATGCATTACCAAATGAATTGCTTTAGCTTCAAGTAGTATGATTGTTGCCAAATCCTTGCCTTGAGCTGGGAGCCAAATCTCTATAATGTGTCACATGTTTGATAGTTACAAGGCAACTCTCTATCAGACTCAGTCATGCTACTAGTTGATCTATTGTTACTTATTCCTCTTTAAATATTTGTTACTTTCAGTTTTTGTCTATGCTATGTCATGCAACATACTAGTTCTCCTGATGGCTATGTCCAAGCAAAGGTTTCTTCTGTGGCTACTCAGTTGATGAAAAGGGGTTGGTAAGTAGTGCATTCTGTTTTTGTTTTTAGTTTTATTAAGAGCTTAACTGAATACATAACATGCATATTCAACCATGTCTCATCAATAGTTGAACACTGGATTCTTTTTGTTACATACTTTTAGCATGTGTGTGTCTTATTACTTCAATGAAGATAATGGAGGAGTGTCAGTTTCTCATTGAATTGAATGATTAGCTTTGTGGGTGGGAGATGCTATATGCTGTCTTAGAACTTGAATCACCAGAGGGCGATATGGGAGTGAGTGCAGATGCTGGAGAGATTTTGTCAAACTGTTGTATTGTAAAAAATCTTACAGTGCAGATACAACTCTAGTGCATCCATATAAATTATTTACATTCAAAGATCGTTATTGAAATTCTTTTTCACTTTCAATAAGCATCAATGACTTCTAAAAAAATATAAAAGTATTGTATAAATAAAATTATATGATTGCATAAATTATTTATCTATCAAATGAAAATAAAAACTTTGTTTATAATAAGTAAACCCTAAAATGTGTCTAGAGTAGGCTGAGGCTTATAATATGAAATTGTTGATATCATATCCAATGGCTGAACTTCTTAGGGACAGGGGGGTGGTGTGGCCTCCAAAACTATTTTTAAAATTACACACTCACACGAATATAAGTTAAGGCACATAATATAGGAGTATTTGTTGGTTGCGGAAGCCATGAACAAAAGCTAAGGATCAAACCTTGCTCTGATACCATAAACGAATCTGAGAGGTAGAGAGAGAGAATTGAGGTTTAGGGAAAACTCTGTTAAGAGTTTCTGTTATTGATTTGTAAAACCCAATGATTCAATACAGTTTACAAATATATATAGTTAGACTATCTGTCTAACTGTCCTAACTAACAACAGCTGTCATGACAGCTGTTGAGTGGTAAAGTAACTAACTAATAACTAACCTGAAGGGTTAGTTATCAATAAGGAAAAATAAAACTGTACAATGGAGTTGAATACTCCTCTACATAAGTTTTAGGCATTACAGAAAATATTAAAAAATAAGCATGTGGAAGGCAGAGCATGCAGCAAACTTCAGTCTTCCACAAGGAATGAAAGAGTTGAACTTCAGCCTTCAGCCATAAAGAGAAAGCAAAAACAGAGATGAGAGCTGGAGAAGAGAGCCAGTGAGGGTTGAAGAGCAAACATAGAAGAGAAATGGAGAACCATGAGAGAAGAGGGAACTGGAGAAGGTTGGCTGTTAAGGTAGAAGTGTTGGGGAGAACTAGATTGAGGGTCGTGCAGCAGCATTTAGAGCATCCAGCATAAAAAAATATTTTTTTTAATGGTTCACATGACCTGACCTGGTTTGTTCGTAGCTGCAAACATGCTTTTTGGAGTGACAATCCCACAATTCAATGCTTCTAGGTGATGATCCAACATGACTCAGCATCTTCTGCTAGGTGCATGGCTTGAAGGGGAGGCAAAAAAGAGTTGGATCGTATGATCCTGTGTGTTGGAGTGTGATTTTGACAACATTGGCGAGAAACTTTGAGTCTTGTAATCTTTTCTTTAGATATTAACTTTGCTACAACTATGAAAAGCTTTGATTTGGTTGTACAGAAACTATAATTGATTTAGTGATATATCTTGCATTGGACTTGTTCTATTAAAAAATGCATAGCAGTGAAAATTCTTTCTATTTTGAGCATATATAATACCAAGCCTTGTGTATTTTCCTTTGAAGGAAAATATTATTATATTATTGCATATCAGTATTGGATAAGGTGGTTATGGATTCATCTCTCTTATAGTTTGTTTGATCAATATTTGTATTTGTAGGCTTGAGTTTGTACCTGCAGAGAAGGAGGCTCTTTTTTATCAGGTGCCAGAATATTTGTTTCTGTTTGTAGTTTTTGGTCTCAGTATTACCCTTTGCATGTCTGCTTTCTTTTCTTCCTTCTTCTCCTCATATTTCTGGACTCAACGAATAATTTGGTCATAACTCTATTATATGCATGAAATGTGTCAGTGGGCTGTTCAAATCTCTCAAAATCTGTAACTTATACAACCAAGAAAGAGCTCACCAGTACATTTTCACTATTCATAGAAAATATTAATATTTTATTTTAACTGCTTTGATTCATCTAGCAAGTAAGTTGATTGTGGACCATTGGATGAAAATTTGTTATTCCACTTCAGGAAGTCAGTGTACTATTGAACAATTTGTGAGTGATGTACGACTATGCTTTGCAAAGAGGTTCTGAGTTATGCTAAATTAAATATGTTGAGTGCTTTTTGTGTCTGGTGTAGGCGGTATTGGTAATTGTATTTTACCTAAACTGATGTTATAGGATTTGCTTTTCAAATAATATATATTTTTGTATTTAATTTTTTAAAATAGAAAGTTGATAAGAAAAAAATGCATGCCCATTATTCATTGTCTGGATCAAGAAGAATTTTTAATTCATCTAAATATTAAAAATAATAATAAAATAATTTTTATAATTAAAATAATATTTGATTAAATTAGTGAATATTTTATTTATATTTTAATATCTTGAGTATTAATATTTTTATTCTTATATTATTCTTATGCATACAAATGAATGGTGCAACTTTTTAAATTCATTTCATTTATAAAGTGAAAAAATAATTCACCTTTAATTTAATTTGAAATTGCATAGTAATATGAATTTAGCAAAATTTGAAGATATATATACCTTATTATTTTTTTAAACAATCTAGCTTCAAACATTTTTTTCCACAAAAAATTACCTAAACCCCTGCTAAGTAGTGTTAAGCAGATCTCAATCCTAATAGAGAATGGTGTATCGTTTCTAACATGGAAAGAAATAAGCTAAACAATTAAGGTAGATCAGTTATGTGTTTTACGGGTGAAGAGCAAATCAGTTTTGAAGACTTTAGTTTGTGATGAAAAAATTAAGAGTTCAATTACTAGAAAAATTATATACAAAAGTGTTTTAAAAGATATAAAATATATTTACCTGTTTATTTTTATTTTTTTTCATGTTAATTTTTTTATAATTTAAAAATAGAGACAAAAAAACCTGGGCAATGAGGAGTATGGATAACTAGTTGATTACACTGATGACTGAACAACTGGAGTAAATTTGAGTGGGTAGGTTGGGTTTTTTCTTTGAACAGAAACTAATTGCTGGGTTGTTTGGTATGGGATTGAAACATTTGAAATCCATTACTAATGTGTGAAACTAAATTATTTAAAAAAAATTCTAATTAAATATTTAAGAAGGCATTAGGACATAGTCTTATCTTTCTCTCTCTCTCTCTCTCTCTCTCTCTCTTAGTAGAAGAAGAATATCTTATCTTACCTGATGCCACTCCCTACTCATCTTTCCAAGTCTTCCCCAAAGTTAAAGGGAGAGTTAGGGTATCCTTTCCAGATTTTGGTTGATTTATCCTGAAATATCAGTATATTCAAAAGGATACCTAAATCATAGTGCTCCAAATTTTAAGAACCTAATGTTATTCTTTGCTTTATCTTTTCTATGTCTTATACTTAACTGTAAGGCAAGATTTTATTAGGATATCCATTCAGGATTTTTTATATGCTCCCAAACATCCACATTTCATGCATGTCTGACAATTTCATGTACTGCAGGTGAACCAGGCTATTGTGGGCATTCATGGTATAGATGTGCAGTTTGCTGGAATCAAATTCCTCGAATCATTGGTATGAGATATTTTATGATTAAGAAATTTTAGCCATTTCGCTTATTGCTTTGGATGTTAAATATACCTGTTTTTTAATTTTTGATTTATATTCAATATCTGTAGGTATCAGAATTTTCTCCATCTACTTCAAGTGCTATGGGACTTCCAAGGGAATTTCATGAGCAGTGTAGGAGGTCACTTGAGCAGGACTACCTAAAGGTCTTTCTAATTTTGAATATTTATTTTCACTTTTCTCTTACTAAGTTGATTGAAGTTTTTTCATTAGAACTGACAATTATTTTCTGAATTAATATTAGTTTTTCCCTTCCCCCCCTCTTATAGACATTCTACCACTGGACACAAGAAGCTGCTTCAAGTGTCACAAACAGGATTATTGAATCTGACTCTGTTGTACCAGAGGTTAAAGTTTGCAGTGCTGCACTGGATCTCATGCTTCAAATTCTGAATTGGGATTTTTGTAGCAATACTATTGAAACAAAAATAAATGTAAATGTCTTCTCTGCTGGAGTTAGACAAGATGGGGATTCTCTCAAAAAGTCTGAATGTCACCTAGTGCAGGTAATCAGTTGGTTTGCTTATTAACAATTTACATGCATTTGATAGAATGAAACATAACACACTGATTGCTGTCATAACTAGAAATTTGGACTAAATCTCCCATGGTTTGGCCTTCATTCTGTTTTTTATGCTTACATGCAGCCTGGTTCAGATTGGCGTGATGTGTTAATATTAAGCGGTCATGTTGGATGGCTTTTGAGTTTATATGCAGCATTGAGGCTGAAATTTTCATGTGAAGGATACTGGCTTGACTGCCCTATTGCAGTCTCTGCTCGAAAGCTACTTGTACAATTTTGTTCTTTAACAGGAGCTGTATTTCTTTCTGGTATGAGTATTCCTCGTCTTCCTTTATGCCAATTGTATGTTCATTTTCGTAGAATGACAATCTTCAGGTTGGTAAGTATTTTACCTGTCTTGGCGATGAGATATATGGTTTTTTCAAAGGATGGATTTGATAGAGATGTCAAGCAATTTTTACTGAGTTTTTTTTTTTAATGACAGAGATGTCAAGCAATTTTCACTGATAGTAAGATCTTTCTTGATAAAGTGTTCAATTAAAGTAGTTGGTCCTTGCACAAACTTTATCTTTTCTAAGAGAGATCTTCTGGAAAACATGGAATGAGACTATAGTGATAAGGGTTTGGCTTCTAGAAGTGGATATTTCTTCAAAAGTATGAAAATCTTCATTACTACCTTTGCATTGGTTGATTCAATATCAAAATTTTCAATCTGTTACTCTTACAGCTGTACTGCTAGATTTTTCCAGATAACTAGTTATTGCTCAAAGCACTCCTGATCAGTCTTAACATTAGGGACTCAGTTCTCTGTATCACCATTGCAACATGTCCCCTACAAAATTTAAGTTTTGGAAATTTTTTATTTGAATTTCTTTGACCTTGTTTGTGCCATGATTTAGATGATGGAAAAATGCATGAGCAGCATCTTCTGCAGCTCCTATCTGGGATAATAGAGTGGGTAGATCCTCCAGATGCCATTTCGAAAGCTATTGAAAATGGGAAAAGTGACAGGTTTGGAGGATATTCATCTGCATAATGCATGTGTGAATGCACCCACCCACCCCTGCAAGTCTTTATATATATATGACCCTCAAATTGATGTTGGTTTCTTTCAGCGAGATGCTTGATGGTTGTCGCGCATTATTGGCCATTGCAAATGTAACAACCCCCTATGTGTTTGATGGTTTGCTAAAATCTATGAGGTTATTGTAATAATAATTTAATTTTTTAGGTGTTTCTCTGTTAATCATAATGATTGTTGACATAAATTGATGTGAGTAAACTTTTTGTTTTGATACTTCAGGCCCATCGGTACTCTTACTTTTTTGTCAATGTTGATGTCTGAAGTAATTAAAGTCCTCATGACTAGTAACACAGAAGAGGAGACTTGGAGCTGGGAAGCACGTGATGTCTTATTGGATACTTGGACTGCCATTCTAACGGTATTCATTTAAATAAACTTATTTGAAACAATTACCTTTTTCTTCTAACTCTAATAACATTTCTTCAATGTAAAATCAAAATTCTGAAGCTTGTTTAGTTCTGGTCATTACACTGAGCTATATTTATTGTTCTTTCCAGCCAATAAATACTATCAATGTGAATGCTTTGCTTCCATCCGAAGGGATAAAAGCTGCTGCCAATCTCTTTGGTTTCATTGTAGAATGCGAGCTACGATGTAAAACCTACATGCAACTTTCTATAATGCAGTCTTTTTCTGTCCTCTTGCTTTCTTTTTCCTCATCTACAATCTTATGGTAATGTGAATTTTCTTTTTATTTAGTGGCCTCTGCGACAGCGTTTAATGATGAGGGCGATTCAGACCATCTTCATGCTTCTGTATCTGGTATGGACAGATTATAAACCTTGCACATGCTAGCATTATATTGTAATTTATGTTCTTGCTGATATTGTCTTTGCCATTGCTGGATTTTCTTTGAGCTATTGTCCTATTGAAGAAATTATAAAGCAGATATGGGCAGCAGACAGATTCCTACTTTATAATGTGAATATGTGATTAGTCAGGGCTTGGTTGAGAACTCTATTTAGTGCTGAAAATGAAAAGTTGTTGCCTAAAATGATGTAGTGGTTTTTGTTAAATACTTATTGAAAATTAAAAGTCAAAATGTGCTAAAATTGCATGGTCTTTGATGCCTTGTTGGAGTACAAGTGAGTGCCACATTCATGGGTTAGAAACAAGTTAAATGATATATAGCAGGGTAATGATTCCAGAGTGCCAAGACATTTTTTGTTCAAACAGGTCACTCATGCTGAAAGCCCACTAACTCTCTCACTCAAGGACAAGGGCTCACTCATAAATTCTAATATAGTATATGAGCATATATGTAAGGGAAGAACTGAAGCCCAAATAAAAGAAGAGTAGAAAAAAATTGAAAGACCCAACCAATAAAAAGCTCAGTAAGTGAAGACAGACCTGTAGCTTCTAAAACTCAATAAAAAGAAGCACAAGTTTAGGCAATAAAATGAAAGTAGTAAGTGTGGCCTTTGAGACCCAAACATGAAGTACAAGCCAAAGCTGGAAATTGAAGACAAGTTAGAATTGGACCAATCTAGTTGGAGTCGAGGAAGTGATGGAAAACAAGCCATACATTGGTATTTGGTGGGTTACAAATAAGTTAGAGTATATAAGCAAAGGGGTAATGAGTTCAAAGTGCCAAGGCATTTTTAGGACATAGTGACCACTCAAAGCTGAAAGGCCACTAACTCACTCTCACACACTCTTTGACAAGGACCCACAGATAAATTCTAACATGCCTTTAGTTGTAGCCCCTTCCTTGATTAATTCAGTCTATTTTCTACTAATAGTAGAGTACTAGAACTTGAAATGGAATGGCTAGGGACCTAGGGTGGGGGCAACAATATCATACAAAATACTTTAAAGAAAAACCTATAATACTATATCGCAATTTGAAATGAAATATAGCTCAAAATCATTGCATTATTATTGTACTATATTATTATTAATCGGAGTGAAATCTTGTAGTTTTATTTTGAAATCTTAAATAGGAAGAGGGTATAATAGTTATCCACAGATCAATCTCATTTATTTTATTTAATGAAGATGGTTTCCTTTAAAACACATCCAGTTCTTGTTTGAAAATATCATCTAATATTACAAACTTAGTATTATAATTTTTCATCACCAAAAATTCGAATAGACATATCATATTAGGGCTTGATGAATTTCCTGTTTTTTTGAATGATATTGTCTTTGCAGCCATGGATGAAAGGTTAAGCTGCTATGCTCTTATTGCAAGAGCATCTGTTAATGTTACAATTCCTTTGCTCATTAGAGTATTTTCAGAGCGGGTTGGATGCCTTAATCAGGTTGGTTTTATATTTGAGTAATGTTAGCAACATACTCTTTATTATTGGTTAAAATTTATTGGGACTTATGAAATGATGTGGGTCACCCTCAATATTTAACAAATCTCACTTATAATTTTGCAAATCCCAATAAAATTGTACCAGTAGTATTGTGTTAGGAAACGAGTTGTTAGTATTTCTCTTTATATTTTTTTATAACTGTTTTAAGGTAATTAAATATCAATCAGAATCATAAGTTTCTATGTAATAATAAATACAAGATAATGTAAAGATAAATGTAATCTAAGACTCTCCCTCAAGCTTGAGCATATATGTCATATGAATTGAGCTTGTTACAAATGTGGTCAACCAGATAGAAACTAAAGGCGGTTCGCTGGAGACGCGTAATGCGTCGTGTGTGAACTTCACGCGCCAGGGTCCTGTGTGGGGCCACGTGCAGTGGTGTTTTGAGTTAGCTACGCACGTGGACAACATGACGGTATTCAGCGATGGCAACGGGTATTGTTCACCCGTGAAAAAAGCAAAAAGATCCACTGGGGATGCCTTGAGGCAGAAGAAGAGAAGATCAGTGAGACACTGGCCAGAGATGCATCATGTGTCGAGTGTGTGAACTTCATGCACTAGGGCCCTGCATGGGGCTGCATGCAACGGTGTTTTGAGTTGGTTGCACACGTGGATGGTGTTCGGCAATAGGCGACAAAAGTCGAAGGTGAGCTCCGATGAAAAGGTGTCGGGAAGTCTGCCAAAAGAGGGCAGAGCAATCACACACTATTGTTCACTGCGAAGAGGGAAAGAACCAGCAGAAGCCATGATAAATGAAAACAGAAACACAAAATGCAATTAAAACAAAGTGCGAAAATAAGACTTGACAAACAAAACAGTCCTGAAATGGCCCGAAACTGACTGAGCTTTGCGCGCCTCAGTCATCCGACGGAGAGGTTATTGTCGGCTGCCGGAAAAGGAGAAAAAATTTCCAGAAAGAGGGACAACGAGCATAAAAGTCCACTGGAATGTGGAAACAGGTCACCAAAAGACAGGAGAAAAGCAGAATGGTCCACTAGAATGTGGAAATAGGTCACTGGAAATAGGACGGCAAGCAGAAAGGTCCACTGGGACAGTAGACCACCGAATAAGTGACGGCGGACGGTGGTTGCTGGAAAAGTTCTCGGGAAAGGAGAAAAGGTCGCCAAAAGGCAACCAAAGCAGAAAGAGGTCCATCGGGGACAGTAGGTCCCTGGTGGAGAACAACTTTCGTTATTCCCGTGTCAAGAATAACCTAAGCTCTGATACCATATAACAGTGTTTTACTGTGTAATGTTGTGTGTCTTAGATGACTACATCTCATCTTTATTTATAATGGAGAAATCAGAACCAATATTGATTACATATCAATCAATTACTGATTATTAGGTAATTAAATATCAATCAGAATCATAAGTTTTTATGTAATAATAAATACAAGATTATGTAAAGATAAATGTAATCTAACATTTTTTATGGAGGCTAACTTTCTTGGATAGATATTTTAGATCTGTCATCTATAAATTTGCTTTTCTGCCCCTTCCCTTGTTTCTAGAGATTACTAGTTGTTCAGATCACAAAAAATTGATATTAGTAATTGTTCTGACCGCAAAAATTGATATTGGTAATTGTTGATACTGCAAAGAATTGATATTTATAATCATTCAGACCACACAAAATTAAATGAGTTCAGATTGCAAAATTTGAGATGTGAGCCATAAGCAATGTAAAACATTGAGGATATGTGTGATAATCTAAGGGAATGCACCCTATATAGAAGTGTTCTAAGGGGAGAGAGAGAGAGAGACAGAGAGAGAAACTGAGAAAATCTCTGAAAATAAATTTGAATATTTTTGTTATGTATTCAGAGTTCTCTAATTCCTATTTATACAAGATTTACAGCAAGGCAGCAAACTAACTGTGAATAGATTCTAATAGAATATTGACTGACTCAAGAACATTCTAGAATATAACAAACACCAACTTGTAACAGAAATCATGCACATAGCAGAGGCACCACGCTATATACTGTATCGCCAAGGAATCCAGGAAAATAATCAAGCAAGGAGCTCTCACCCCTGAAATATTAGTTTATTTCATTTTTATTACGAGCCCAGTGTCCATAACCAGAAACCTGGAACTGCTATCAAGATCTTTACTTTCGCTTCCTTCCATACTCCATTGCAATCCATAAAAATGGTTTAACATCTGTCATAAACCACTACATTCTAAGTATTATGGGGGGATATGGTCTAGGACTCTAGTGACTGTTATAATTAGCAAGCAATTAAGTTACTATAACTGTGTTTCTTGTCCTTAGATTGTTGCTTTTAGAATGTTAGATTCTCTCTCCATGTTGCTGCCCACAAATGATAAATGAATCTTTCTAGGATGCCCAGCCTACTAAATGCCCTCACAACTCACAAGGAAAAGGTTCAGCTCTTAGTTTACACCCACTAAGATACAATACAACTCAAAACATCAAAGCAACCATTAATTCAGCATTCTGTCATCTATACTGCCACCCACATAATCATATGGAGCTAGGGTTATCAAAACCCCAGAATAATGCTTGGTACTCATCTTGTGGGTGTACATTACCTCACATAAAGTATAAGTGGAAAAATCAGAGTTTAGGTATAAAATGATGTGGGACCAGCTAGAATCAAATGGTGATGTATGTGTATTCAAAACCTAACTACATTTTTAGCTGCAATCAAGTTGAAAACTGGTTTAAAATGACAATAAGTTTTTGATGAGTTTGAAGTTTCAACATGATGGTTACTTCATTTTGGTTATTGGTTGAAAAAAATCCTTTTTATATTAATCAAACTGCACCAATTGGATGTCTAAATATATAGTATATAATAAATAGTTTCTCCTTTGACTAAATGCTGCATAATTCTTAGTGATAGGGTAGAAATGTTTACTCTCAAAAACAAATTGAAACATGCAAAATCTAAAGTTCTATAAGAAAATATCATAATATTGACACAGTAACACACACCGTTCAGACTGACTTCTCTCTCTGTCTGTATTTGTATATTTGTTGCATCTTTGTGTTTTTGTCTTATCCACCATATGTAATTATTATTTTGTTTCAAGTTATGTGAATTATTTCCATAGCTCATTATTCACTTCATTTGTAGGGCAGGGGCATTATTGACTTGACTGAAACTTTGGAAGAACTTTATTCATTGTTGCTGATTATTGGTCATGTAATTGCAGATGAAGGGGAGGGGGAACTACCGCTGGTATGTGAATAGTATTTTCTCCATATTTTATGTTTCATTTAGAACTGTTCGTTGGTGCTGTGTATATTTTCTTTTTCGTGGGATAATAAAGAGAAAATACTCTATTTGAAAAAAGAAAAACTGCTTGGGGGGCAGGGGGAGGACAAGATTTACCATAGACAATTTGCCAGTTTGATACATACCAAAAATAAGTTGTGTGTATTTCCTTTATATTTCCATTTTTAGTCCTTTCTGTATATCAAATTGGCAAATCGTTTATGGTAAATCTTGAGGGATAATAGAGAAAATACTCTATTTGAAAAAAAAAATATGGGGGGGGGGGGGGGGGGGGGCAAGAATTACCATAATTAATTTGGCAGTTTGATAGACAGAAAATAATTTTGTGCATTTCCCTTGTATTTCCATCTTTAAAGTTGACAGTAATGTGCAATGCTGATTTAAGGTTATGTCATGTATTTAGGTTCCTAATACGATACAAACCCAGTTTGTTGTTAACGCTGTTGAAGCAGATAAACATCCTGTTGTTTTACTTTCCAGGTAAATTATTTTCTTCTGCTTTACTGATTAGGAATCTGATGTTTGAGTTCTTGCAAAGAATGTTAGCAAAAAATAGTATTGAAATTAACATTACTCTATGCCAATGGTGTACAAATAATTTCTGATTAATATGCAATTTGATGAGCAAGACAAAATGGTGGATTTTGTTACAAATGTCTTGTAGGGTTAGCTTTGTAAGGTTTATTTTGATTAATGCCTGTCTATGAGATATGTTTGTCTGTGAGCACATACATGTCAGTTACTCTGTTAGCCTGAAAACTTTATTTGAGTTAAAGAGCTGTTCTTCTGTATGGGTTCTTCCTTGGATATTGAAGAGTTGAATCATGGCAACACTGTTAATACTTGAGTGCAATTCCTTATGTCAAAGTTTTCATTGGACATAATGTCTGATCCAATTCTGCAACTATAAAACCATGTTCTTTATGCATTAATGCAGCTCAATCATAAAATTTGCTGAGCAATGCCTCAGTCCAGAAATGAGAGCATCAGTTTTTAGTCCCCGGCTTATGGAGGTAATGCAATTTATTCATTTCCATCTTCCATAATGTTATTCTGGCTCTTTTACCTCCTACAGTATTCAGTTTAAATGTCACTTATAGACATCAAATCTGAATATGTTGCTATTGTTGTTTTCTTGTTTTATTTCAGTAGTAGAAATAGTCATCAGAATCTTACATTTCACAATTCTATACAATTCCACTACCTACTGATTTGTATCATAAGATTAATCTTAAATGACTTTGTATCTTACAATACATGAATGAATCTCTGCAATTTCGTATCATCGATATGAATCACACGATTCAACAGTTCGTTAATTTTTTTTTACTTTTCTTTCACCGATTCTCATGGAAAAAGAATTGGAAAAAACACTTATACTATTTGACTATTCACTCACTCATTCTATGCATGTACTTGATTTAGCTATTTATTAGTTGCTTCATTTCCATTCTTCTAAAATAAAGGCTTTACAAACTCTGACATAACTAATAATTTTGTAATTTTGTTTTACAAGACTTCTGCTTAAGTTTTTATCAATTTCTGTTTTAATTTTTTTATATTGAACAGTATAATCATGAATCATCTATATGATATAAATGAAGTAATTTTTCCTTGTTTCTGAATCTTAATATTTAATGCAAATTATGTACGATTCAAAAATTAGCTTGGTGATTCATAATTTGAATCTTGATTTGATAATCTTTTGGGAGTTGGATGTTCTAAAAGTTTGTATCATCATTACTATATACTAATGATGTAGTGTACTATTTTTTGTAGAGTTGTTTTAGTTAAACAACTTGCAAATCTCTTAAAAAGTAATAAAAAAATGATATTACCCTTGGTCATATTTGGTTGTGTATACCAATAGATGCCTTTTTTACTGGTTAAGTGTTTTAAATTATGGTTTTATTTGGAGATTAAGTTTGCTGAATTCAGTCATTTTGATTTTGAATATGATACTGCACTTTGGTACTTCTGAAATTCTTTTCTGACAAGATACTGTTTTACTTCCCAATCCCTTTTAAATTTATGTTATATGCAGTCAATTATATGGTTCCTTGCAAGGTGGTCTCGTACATATCTAATGTCTTCTGATGGAATCGGGGAGAAAATCTTAGATTCAGGTCATCATCATGAGCATAGTTCAAAAAAGGCTTTGCTTTGTTTCTTTGGAGAACATAACCAAGGGAAACTTGTTCTTGATATTATTGTCCGGATATCCTTCATCGCACTTACGTCATATCTAGGGGAAAAGGATTTACAGGTTTGAGTTTAAAATTTCTATCGTTTTAACAATATTGGACATTCTCTTTTAAATAAAGTATTTTGCACATGGTTGTCTACCTAGTTTTCATCTTTATTACTAATGTGATGTATATATGCAAATTCGTACGTTCTTAATTACAATCTTTACATGCATATTTATTTTAATGGTCACTATGTGAATATATTTGATCATATTATGTAAAATATATTGTAGGTGGTAGTTATTGGTGATGATCAATCTGATTATACACAATAGACGTTGTTAGAATTATGGGGTTTTAGGTATGGTAAGAGAGAAGAGGGAGAAAAGAGACTATATAATATTCACTTGTGTACTGTGTTGTATTACAATATGATGTGTTAGTTCATAAAACCTAAAACGCCAACCATTATTTATACTAATCATAATCCTAATTAAAGAAGGAAGTGAATCATGAGATATTAGGAAATAGGAAATATCTGTTGAAATATCTCATAATATCAATGTTATATCTTAAAATATTTTGGAGTATTGATATTTCTTTGTTTCCATGTTGTCTAATATTGTGATTTGTTTCCTTATTTAATTAGGATTATTAGTATAAATAAGGATGAGTGTTTTAAGTGTCTTTCACATTTCAGCTTGTTGTAAATTATCATAGTATACAAGTAAATATTATTCAAATCTCTTTTCTCTTTATTCTCTCCTTGTATTTCTAAAACAATATGATTAATTCTAAGATATTGAAGACAATCTAGTTATCATTGGATACTCTATATAATTCTAAAGTCTTTCACTTATGATTAAAATATTATTGAATATTTTCATGTATCCGAATTGTTGGGAAGTCTTATATCGTCTACCTATTCTTGAGGTGCAGCTTATATATTTGTTGGACAACTTCACTTAATCCCAATTGGTTTAAGATGAAATCTAACACAACTTTTCTTTCAAAAGTTCTAAGATTATGAACTAACTACGCTTATGTTTTTTTTAACAACAAAATTAGAATTAAATATGTAATTCTAAATCAAATTATTATCCAAAACGAGCCTAAATTTGAACATCTGAAACTTAATGGGCAAATGCATTCTTCTTCTAGATTCTGTCAGAAAATGTTGATTTAATATGCATCTTTTTCTTTACCATTTTTTTCTTTTGAAATTTAATATTCCAATTTATAAGCTCTGCAAGTGCAAGTTTATCTGTATTATGTAAAAGATATTGGAATAAATGTCAGACACCTTGCTTTGTGGTTGTGCTTAATGCAATGCATTTTTACCTAGGGACTCACTTGTTACCAGTTACTTCATTCGCTGGTTCAGCAAAAGCATATATGTGTCCACCTTGTTACTCTGGTGAGTCAATGCTTATTTAAGTACCTTTAAATTGACAAAACCCATCAAAGTTTGGTATATTTTCAAATGTTTTTTTTTTCTCATTAATGGGTGATTCAAGTTTGCTAAGTAGTTGCTTATAATAATAGTATGCTCCAAGTTCTGGAGCTCATAAACAAGCAAACTTAGTTCCTATGATTTGCCAGGATAGACTTAAAAGTTTTCATGACTGGATAATGATGACAAAATGATCATATCCTTCCTTTGTGTTTATTATCAGCATCTTCCAATCCAATTTTTCTCATATTATATTTAGATGTTGCATTGATACAATTTTAATTACTCAGGTAGCTCAAGTAGGTTGATTCACATGCTCCAAATCTGTCTCATTTGGTTCATATGGTTCGGGGGGGGGGGGGGGGGGTGTGGGTGGGTATTATGCTATCCCTCTTGAACACCACATAAATTCTTCCTTGGGTAATATAGGTTTACAAACACAAGGTCCATGTCTCCATGATGTGTCTGTCCTTGATAGTTTTAAGGTTTTTCAGCACCTAGATCCGATAATGCATTGTAGTTCTGATGTGGTCTTCAGTAAGCATGGCAACTTTATGGTCAGGCCAGCACAGAGGTTTTTCTCATTGTTTACTTGGTGCTCATAGACTCTCCAAGGTTTATTTTTATAATTGTTGGTTGCTCCAATGGAAGTGAACTCATGTTTAGTTGTTAAGGCTTGATGTATTCAAAGTTCCATTTCTCCCTGAAAACTGGAAAAGTAGTCTGAAATGACTTTTGGTAATGGAGTAATTCTCAAAATAATACTTATCTAATGTTTTATTTGTTTATCGCTTTAGATGACTTCTTAATCATATATTCATGTTTCTGATTGGCTTTATACAATATTACAAGTGTTGGGACATACAAAGGATCAAATTCCCATTTACTATAAAAACAATGGTTATTTTCCACTTCCAATTGTCAGTAACCTTTCATCTTTTAATTCTGCTTGTTACTTTACCAGCTGTCTATGTTATCAGATCTTGATTGTCTTGAACTTCTGATATTATTTGCAGAATTCATGGCATGAACTAGCAACTGCATTTTCAACTGAAAAGACTTTGCTCTTGTTGGACACTGCTCATCAGGTAACATCTTTATTAACTCTACCCACCAGCTACTTTGTTGCTATGGCTTGTTGTCTAAGTGTTATCAGTTTCTTGCTTCAGCGATCTCTTGCACAAACACTTGTTCGTTCAGCTTCAGGCATAAGAAATTCAGAGGCGTCTAGTCAGTGAGTATTTCCTTCAACTTCCTTTTTGCTATAGTTTCTAAATTTTGACACTGTAAAGCTTTGTTTATATTTATTTAAAGGTATGTAAGAAATCTCATGGGTCCTATTGCAACATACATAGTGGAGATATCCAGCAAGAGTAATTTTAAAAATATTGCCCAACAACCAGATATTCTCCTTTCGGTGAGGGCTTGAGCATTTATTTCATTCTAATGTTTGTATACAAATAGTTCCTCAATTTCATCGATGTTCTGTAGGTCAGCTGCATGTTAGAACGGCTACGTGGAGCTGCAAGTGCTTCTGAACCTCGGACACAGAAGGCTATCTATGATCTAGGATTCTCTCTAATGAATCCCATACTAGTTCTTCTTGAAGTGTATAAACATGAGGTAGCATTCACATTTATCAGTATCTTACTTTTATATCCTCAATGCTCTTGACAGAAGTGAGATTTACATGGCTCTTGTACTTTTGGTAAACATATTATATGATCTAAATTGTCCATTTTCTATGTTAGTTTGATTCCTTATAATTAATTGATTTTATTTATTTTCAGTTTGACAAATGTGTCTAAATTTCCCAGTTTCTGACATCTTGTTATTCTGTTCTTTTTTGTATTTATTGTTTAGTCTGCAGTTGTCTACCTGCTACTTAAATTTGTAGTTGATTGGGTTGATGGACAAATTACGTACTTGGAGGCCCAAGAAACTGCGGCTGTTGTTAATTTTTGCACGCGTTTGCTTCAGCTGTATTCATCTCACAATATTGGCAAGGTAAATTTCTGTTATCAATTAGGTTGCTTTTAAATGGCAAATACTTTGAGTGAGGAGGAACATTTTGCCTAGTTGAACTTTCTTTTTGGTACCTAAAAGATTGTTTTGGTTCCTCTGTGGCTTCCTTTTTCTAAATTGTTTGGGTGCATTTACTTGTTATCATAAAATTGAATTATCTAGGGATTTTTATTATCTTGGGGGAATGAGCACTTCTAAGTTGTGCCCTCAAACTCCTTCTTCAATATCTATTTTTTTTTCTTAAAAAAGTTATACTATTGAAGCTTTAATCTGGTTCAAACCATATACATATCTTGAGGTTAGACAGTTGGAAAGGAAAATCTTTAGAAGTCAATGATTACACCTTCAACAGTTAGTATGAAGCATAAGGGATGTGAAGAGCCATATTTATTTACATTTTGTCCCTTTTGCACTGCCTTTCTCTTTGATCCCAATAGCAACAATATAATTGTTTTAATTATATTATATAAAGTCAATATATTATTGTTTTCTAAAATCCCATAGTTATTGCTAATTCAGTTTCTCTTTTTCATTATTTTAAAAATTTTCTCCCTCAAATTCCATTTGCTCATTTTTCAGATATCACTAAGTCTTTCAAGCAGCTTACTTAGTGAGGCTAAAACAGATAAGTATAGAGATTTGCGAGCCCTTCTTCAACTTCTCTCAAGTCTTTGCTCTAAAGACATGGTAAGGATTTTTTTCGTTAATTATTTAGACTGGCAGTTGGAGAGAGAGTACCTGTCTCTCATACACATACTTAACATAGGTGCGACTTAACTGAACAATTCTTAATGTGGCAGATTGATTTCTCATCAGATTCGATTGAAGCCCAAGGCACTAACATATCTCAGGTCATATCAAGGTTACATTTACCTGTTTCATGTTTGATAGTTAATATCTAATGCATGGGTCTTGCAGGTGGTTTACTTTGGTCTTCACATGGTCACACCATTGATTTCTATGGACCTCCTGAAATATCCCAAACTTTGTCATGATGTAAGATATTCCTGTGCTCTGTGGAAATAATACCAGACTGATTGTTATCCAAAGCTGATACTGTATAACTTATTCGCAGTATTTTTCTCTCCTGACTCATATGTTGGAGGTTTATCCTGAAACATTTGCACAACTAAATAGTGAAGCCTTCGCTCATATACTTGGAACCCTTGATTTTGGTCTTCACCATCAGGTAATATTTGGAATGTGCTCTTTCTTTAATAATATGATCAAAGCAGTGAGAAACTGCAATGACAGAGAAACTTCTAAGCTTGAGGAGTTTTTCAATAGTTTAGCATTCTCTTCCAGTCTCCTAAATAAATTTCTCCACTGTTTATGACAGTTCCCAAATCAATTTCTTTTTCCCCCAACTGGTAATTATGATTGTGCTTAGAATTTATGGCTAAGAACTATATCCTTTACTGATTTTGCAGGATGCAGATGTGGTTAGTAAGTGTCTGAGAGCTCTGCAAGCTCTTGCTTCTTACCACTACAAGGAGACTGGTAATGGTAATATTGGCTTGGGTGCCCACACTGTGGGTCATAAGGATTTGAGTGGGAATGTTCAGGAAGGTCTTTTGAGCCGTTTCCTTCGTTCAATGCTGCAGCTACTCCTTTTTGAGGATTACAGGTGAGAATGCAAAGGAAATTTTTTTCCCCCTTTGTCTTTCCTGTTTTACCAAGCCTAAGTTGAATATATGTACTGCCTTTTTCACTCAGTAGGTCATTTATTATCTTCCCCCCTCCCCCCTACTCCTTTGGCAGGAGATTGATAGAAACCCGACTAGTAAGGCAGAGTAGACGGCCCAAGGTTTGGAGAGTCTACTCTAGGAGGAATAAAAAACAATAGATTTAGGAATCTATTGTCTGTGAAGGAAGTTCTTATCTGTAATCATTTTATTCTAAATTTCTGATTATGTTCAAGTTTTTCTTATCTAGGTAGTTTTTCATTCTGTTATCCTAAATTATAGGAAGTTGGAGGAGAATATTTTAAAGGTATGGGGAGTCTATTAGGGGATCATATTCTAGTTTTCTGAGATCATTGTTCAGAGCTAGGCTCTGGAAAGGGGGATAGCAGATTCAGTCTGTAACTCTTTTATTTTAGTAAAATAGATCTTTTGAATTGGGAGAGTATCAGAGATTGATTTTTCAAATGAATACAACAACAAAACCTTATCTCACTAGGTAAGATTGGCTACATGGATCACAACGCCATTCGACTCGATTAAAAACCAAAGCTTCAGAGATATTGTTTACCATGAGATTTGCTTTGACGACTTCCTCCAAGTCTTTTCTAGGTCTTCCTGTCCTCCTTTTCATAGGATTACTAGCCATGTAATATAGGGCCCGTTTGTTGAAACATTCTTTTTTTTTTAAGAAAAGCATTTTTGTTATTAAGAAAATAGTTTTCTGTTTTTTTTTAAGAACCAACTCTTAGAATGTTGGTTTGGACCTAACTCAACCCAAAAAGCTAGCTCATGGGGTGAGAGTTGTCCCCCACTTTTATATTTTATCTTTGTCTTATCTCTAGTCAATGTGGGACTTAGATTTTTTCCAATACACCCCCTCACGTTCAGCACTTTTGGGCTTGATGTGTGGATAATATGATAAGTGATCTGTTTAATGGATCTAGGATAAACTTTGATATCATCTTAGAATGTTGGTTTGGGCCTAACTCAACCTCAAAAGTTAGATCATGGACTGAGGGTTGTCCCCCACTTATATATTCCTTCTTTGCCTTATCTCTAGTCAATGTGGGACTTGAGTTTTCCCAATACCAACTTCTATTTGCTTCTTAAAAATTCACTTTTTTAATAACTTTTTTTTAAGTTTAAACAAACGGATACATATTCTTCTTACTGGTGCGGTGGTGCCTCTTGTGACCTTTGTACATGTCCAAACTATAACTAATTTTGTCTTCTTTTCCTCAATTGGTGTTATCCCAATCTTTTCTCATATATAATCATTATGTATCTTGTCCTTTCTTGTGTGACTACACATCCATAATAATATTCTTATTTTTGTTCCTCTCACGGGCTCACTTTTTTCTCATGTTGTCCCCTTAAAGCCCAACATTTATTATATAGCTAGACATATAGCGGATGTATCAAATGAATGTGTATATCGAATACTGTGACATCTTAGAGCACACCCACATGCTTTATTTTCAAATATTTCATACGTATTTTATAAAATTTATTGGATGATTTAATTTAAACTTGCAAAAACATTTCCTCACAAGTACCTTGTTTACTAATTCCCAGTATAATGTTACTAAAAGGCAATTTCACGTGTTAGCTAATACTGTTGCAAAATCACATTGCAATTGACTAACAGTATTACCCGTTATTTCAGTTCGGATCTAATCAGTGTTGCGGCAGATGCTCTCCTTCCATTAATCCTGTGTGAGCAAGGCCTGTATCAGGTATGCATCTCTGACTTGCATTTGGTAAAAAATTCAATGCAAATTTTCTCAGTTACAAACCTGGTTCCTTAAATTTTTATAGCCAACATTTTTGAACTATGCATTTGGTATAAAAAATTGCTTTATAAATGATCATAATGTTGCTTATTCTCTTCAATGGTGAATATGCAAGTTACTTTTCATATCAGGAATATGTTTTCAAGATTTTTGTTCAATGGCCATCAAAGATCTGTTTTCAATGAAAAACTTTTAGTATATTTATTGTCTATTGGTGAGTTACTTTTCCAAAAAGGAACCTCCATAACTTATATTCCTATTTTCTTTTTTTGGGGGGGGGGGGGGGTATTGCAACTTCAGTTTTTAGAATTTTGTAAGTTGTAATCAGACACAATACACTATTGTTCAATATATTTTAGTATTCCTATTATGATTTCCCCCCTCTATTTTATCAATAGTTCCTGAGAAGATTTGGGTAAATTTCTTTACAGAGATTGGGGAATGAATTGATAGAGAGACAACCAAATGCAACACTCAAATCTAGGCTGGCAAATGCATTGCACACACTAACAAGTGCAAATCAGCTTTCTTCCTCCCTTGATAGAATAAATTACCAGAGATTTAGGAAAAATCTCAATAGCTTCCTAGTTGAAGTTCGTGGATTTCTGAGAACCATGTGATCAACTGTGTATGGCTTGTATTTGTATAAGGCTTGAAAAGAAGAGTTGAGAATTAAGACTACTAATTAAACCAGCAGCTGGAGACAAAAATAGAGAGCTGATCTTTTGCCAGACGAAGTATTTGGGGCTACAGAAAACCGAGTCCTATCTTCACTGGGCATTTGTAAGTCATATATATCACTTGGGGTTGTTTGCAAAAGTAAAAGCTTTTTGGTTTGTCAGAGGCTATTGCAAAAGCAGAAAAGCTGTCTGAAGATCTTAGTAGCAATTCAGTGACAAAATGGTTGTTGAGGCACATTCTTTTCTGTCAAGTTGCATCGTTGTGTAGATATACATTACTATCACTTAGTTTGGCAGGAGCCTCTATATCAACTGCACAAGCACGGAATTCGTTTAGATCTAGAGATGTTAAAGTGTTAAACCATTCCAAAGTTTATGCGAACGTAAGCTTTGAGGGAAGTTGATTCTTCAGAAGATCAAATTCCTAGAGTGGTTTTATTCACATAAGTTTTGCAATTATGTTGTAATAACTATAAATATGGCTCCATTTTAGTTTTGGTGTGTCCGCATGGTATGTTAAGGTCTTGCTCATCAATTGTACAGTTATGTGTAACTGTAACTTCAATTGCCGAGTAAGTATTAACGCCGAATCTTTGATTAATCTCGTTTGGGGAAAAGTCATTCATAATGGATAATTCTTTGCATAATTTGTTACAACATACAACTGCTATATTGTTATCCATTCATAGTGTACGCAAATGTTACTTTGCCGGGGGCAGAGGAGTTGAAAAGTCCATGATGGCCACTCAATGGTAACTTGATAAGAAAGCTCAAGTCAAACACCTAACAATGGTATCCTATCACTGGTTGATCGATTCATTATACTGCCTTTCAACTCCCTTTTTATGTCCAAACAATACACTGGAAACAGATTTAGGTATATTATATTGAAGTTAAATTACATGTCCTGTTTGCGTCATCCTTTTTGCCTCAATTAGTAATACATTTTCTACTAAATCATGAGTGAAGTTAATAAAAGCAAGACTCGTCAAATTGCTATTTAAATAAATTTAGTATATTAACATTCCTCACTAAAAAAAACTAATAATTAGGAACTTTTTTGTGGTAAGTCATTTTCTTCATTGGACCCAAGTAAAGGAGCAGGTAATCTCAATTCATACATAGGTTAAAAGTTGTCTTTGTGGATTGCGAGAATTTGGCTAATAGATTTGAAGAGATAGAAAAAGGAACTCGTGAATTCCTGCATTTCATCAGCACTAATAGTACAGGATCTCAAGGTGCAATGAAAATGATGGTTGCAACTTGCAGAAGGCTATCTGACACAGCAATGAAAACAATGCAAGCCCGGTTCGTAGTTAATATTTGGTTCCTATAGTGTATTCGAAAAACCATGAAAAAAGAAAAGAAAAATATTGATATTGATATGTGGGAGTGGGAATGACAAAGAAGTGAGGGTAAATAAATTAAGAATGGTAATCAAAACAAGAAATCAACTGTCAAAGAAAGAAGTTGGAAAGTTATGGACTATGGAGCTAAGCCATATAAAGAAACGCTCTCACATCGATCTATTCGAAGATGATTGTTGGGCTAGACAATTTTGGCTTCTCCAAGGGCTTCGTTTTGGTGAAAATCACAGACAAAGTTTTGCCCTTGGTTTCGTAACACGGCAACAATTAGAGGTTAAGAGGTCGTACAATTAAGTTTTTTTACTTTCTGTATACTTGGATTAATATAGGGTTCGTGGAAGACACAAGATCAGTTCTTTTGTAGCAACTATTATAAAAACTTGTTTAAATTCTAAGGACAGCATCTTCAGATAGAAATTAGAATATTAGGAAAAGGTACAATTGTATACCTTTAGGCTTTAGCTAAAGTGTACGCACAATTGCACAGATTTCATGCACCATCCGGGCTCCAGCACAACCATTGAGACTACTATTGGTAATTTCTTTCTTTCTTTTTTTCTTATCAATACAATTCCCATGTTTTCATTCGGAAAGATTAGATAAAAAAAAAAAAAAAAAACTAAGATGAAAAAAATATTTATCAAAGAAATGAAATTTGATAAAGTTTAACTATTAGAAATGCAAGTATTAAATTCAAAAGCTTTGAAAAAGCTCAAACAAAAGTATAAACGTGGTTTGACTTGTATTTGTTTTTGTAACATTTCGTTCTATTCGTTTAAACATATCAAGGAAATTATAATATTGAAAAAATGATGCTAATAATGTTGTGTTTCCTTTATGCCACGTCACCGGGTGTTGGAGGGTTTGTGTTTGTCGATCTTTTCTTAGCTTAAACTGATGACCGATCTGACAAGAATACTAGGTTGTTAAATCTCCTGAAAAATATTTTTGTTTATTTTAATTATAATTCTTAAGAAAAAAAATTAGGGAGATAAGAAAAAGAAAAAAAAACACTGAAATTAGGTGATAAAAATGTGAAGAGCCTTTTCAATTTGATATATTCGTTAATATCATTTAATGATGTGTATATAAAATTATAATATATTAACATTATATGTTATCATAAATTATGTTAAAAGTCAATATAAAAAGAAAATAAGTAATAAATAAAAAATATTTTTAAGCAATTTTTTAACACAATAAGAATGACAATGCCATGTGATTTTTTACACGTGTCACCTTTTTATTTGTTGGGTCTAAACATGACCTGTTGGATTTGTGCCCATAGGATTTTCTAAATCTAAATAGTAAATAGTTATTTTGTACTCTCACATTAATACACACTTAATTTAGTTTCTAGATTGACATTCATTCAAAAAAAAGTTCCCTAAACTAATCAATAACATTTTTTGTTGAATTGGTGATTTGTGATTAATTAAGAGTACATTTTTAGGTTGGCTTTCATGTGACATAGGGATTAATTAAGAGTATCTGATGTGATGTTTTTTATACAAGCATCATTGCTTAAATAAATAACATTATTCAACTATTTTAATCAATAAAAAATATTTTTAAAGCTAAGAATTGGCATAAAAATGAGTCAAATTAAATCAAGCATTTATTTTGACAATCTTAATATTAAGAGCTCTTATATATATGTGACATTATATGACCCATAATACATGATGCTCTAAAATATTCATGGACCGATACAAACTGATGCCAACCACAGCAACCGATCCAAAAATGATAAACTGAAAATTCACAAACCAAAAAATTTGAAAAATACAAACAAAAAAATGGCAAAATTTTGATTGGATTGAATTTTGGTTCTGGCTTATGAGAACCGATCTAGTCCAAACTACACAAAGTTATTACATACTATTATTTGTTGATAAGATGTGGTCCTTATTCTTAATCCTAAATTAGTAAGTGTCTACTCAATTTCGTTCCACTTTTCTCTCTTCATTAATCGTCGCTCTCTTTATCCTTCTATAGTTCTATTTCCCTTTCCAAATTCCTAACAATTTTCTTCAGTCTTCAGATCTCATCCCTAGTCTCCCATCTCTCTAGTCCTTTTATTCCACGACGACTCGTTAGTCAGTCAGTTTTGTCTTATTGTTTTATTTCATTTTCGTTCCGAATAAAAAAAAACTGTTTTTTTCTTGGATTTTCTTTATTCCAATACATCAAATTTTACTGGCAGTATTAGGAACATAAATTCCTTGCCATTCTTGCAATCTATGGCATAATTGCTTAATTTTATTATTTGTTTTTTTTTTCTTCTTAAAAACAGAAATCGTTGTCATTCGCCATTGTTTTGTTCACTCCGATGTGCCTATTGCTATTGATGTTATCTATAAAAATTGGTATCTACTATTTACTGGTGGCACACACATAATGCTTATATCAGTTATATGTTCAGAATGTTTAATTGCTTATATGTTTAGAGGTTTTTTAACGTCATGTTTTTAATTTTTATATGAAAATGATTGACACATGAATACGTGATGGTTAGGTAGAGGCATGTAAGGTGAGTTACACAGTGTGGCAAATAGTTTCATTAATTTGGTTTATGTACAGTTTATTCGTGGGGGGTAAGGCCTTCAACAGGTTCGGGTTTAGGGAGGTTTCTGTGATATAGGTGGTCTTTATTCTTTGGTTTTTGAGATGCATCAACAATTTATGCCATGTTTTTTTTTTTTTTGCTAAAGTGCTGGGCATGAAAAGCCGCAGACTCAAGAAAATTAATCACCGAAAAGGAATACAGAAATAGAGACATCCTCCAAGGAGTCTCTTACAAAATCAGGAACATAATTAAACATAACCACGTCATTTGTAATAGCCAACCCATACTTAGCGAAACAATCAGCCAAATGGTTGGCAATTTACGCCATGTTATCAACATGTTATTGGTGGTCTTCATTTTCTGGATTATGTACCGTGTTATATCAATATTTGAACAACTTATATCGGTATGTACTTAGATCAGTACGAGCATCTTTTGCTATATCTCTAGTTAAAATGTTTTGTACTCAATCAAAGTTTGGATGTATTTTCTAAATAAAGAAAAATATATTATTCTTTATCTTAAAATTTGAAATATATTAAGACTAGTTTGAGTAAACTTTTTTAGAAGTGCTTCTAAGAGAAGAAAAAAAGAAATAAAATAAAATAAACTTCTTCATAAATTAAAACAAATTCTTCATTAGCTAACCATTTAATTAATTTGTAAAAAAAATTCATACAGTTTCCTTAAAATATAAGAGAACATTCATAAATTAACTAATAATTTGTTAATAGAAAATTTATTTTAGCTTATAATGAAGTTCATTTCATTTTTTTTTCATATTTTTTTCTTCTAGAAGTACTTCTAGAAAAATTTACCCATATAGTATTAGTTTTACATGGATCTAATATCAATTTGTTACATGCATTTAAGATAAGTATTTTGTCTATGTAATTAATGATTGCTACGATAGTAGGATAACAATAACTACTGAGGCTAGTTACGCGCAGATAGCTTGCATGTTAGACTCTGTTGGACATCTAATTCAATCAATTTAAGCTTTTCCTTTCTATTTCGCAGGTTTTGTTTTGTGCTATTCAACTTAATTTAGCACATCAGTATATCAGCAACTTTAGCACAAAGTCATTTATATTTCTGTGAACTTTTTTTTTTATTCAACGAAGAAGATAAAGGCATAGAAAAACAAACAACGCAACAAAGCATAAGATATACATCTTTAATAAGATAAACTTGTACTTCATTCAGCATGAAGAAATTATGATAATAATCACATGCATGCCTGATAGTCTTTTTTTTTTTGTAGTTACTGTATTAAAAAGTAATTAATCATATAAAAGTTAGTGCATTAAATTATACACTAATTTAATGTTGGTACCTAAAAGTATTGTTAAACGAAAGTAAGAACCAAAATTTTACTTCCTGATTTTTAGTAGTTACATCTATGTGAAACTAAACGTTAAAATATAGATTTATGTTTGTAATTTCACGATGATATAAAAATAAAAATAAAAAAAAATTATTAATTCGATTCAAAATATATAAAATTGAGGCTAAATTGTATTGGCATGGGATAAAGTTGTAAATTTAATGCATAATGATTATACCATGTTAATGTTAGATAAAAAAAAAACGGTTTAAAACATGATGATCAGGAAGACGGATTTAGTGTAATATTGAAGGAAAAACATCTTAATCAATTCGAAATAAGTAATTTCTAACGGGTTGACACCAATTCGTAAAAGCTTGTAATGGTGAACACGAATGCAATCGGCCTTTAGTGAAAGGAGATCCTGTAATTTAATTTCCTTCGATCTGCTAAAATTATGTCTGAAACCTGTAATTTTAATTTCTTTCAATATTCTAAAATATGTCTCAAAACATGTTATCGGCCATTAGTGAAGGATACATGTGGTAAAAAAAAATGTCGTCTCTGCCGAGCAATCAATCCAACAAACAAATCATTATACTTTTGACAATTATTGTCACAATTGACGGCCAACTACTGTAAGGTATGATGGGATTAGAATCTTATAAAGTATTTGAGTAAGAATTATATCTAATATAAGATACCGTTGTACACAATATTTGAATTAACTGGATAATGGATATATAAAGATGCATGCATGTATATAACTTCTTTCACGTATATACCCGACGTACGCATGGATAATGGGATCAAATTTGCTTAATAAAGTAAACTGTTGAGTGTTGAGTATACTAAAATTGCCATTAATATTGAAATTCTTTAATTCATCCTCTTTGACCATACATATAAAAAAGAAACCGCACTATGTGTCTTGTCTAAATATAAAGCTAGCCCACCTGTAAGGAAGTGAGGAAAAAGTAAACTCGAATGTCTGTTATATATATATATATGGACAATTTTGAGTTATATATAACTTGAGAGAAAAAGATAGAGATAAAAGATAAATAAATAATTTGATTGATTGTGTAATATAATAAAAAAATAAAAATAAAGAAAAAAATTATTGATTAAGTGTTTAAAATTTTTTGTTATCAAAATATAATATTTTACATAGACGAATAAAAGGGTTTTTTCCTTGTATTCAAGAATGATCTAACCCATATATTCACACATGGAGACAGTCCATGATAAGCCTACCATATAGAACCATGCACCTTTTCATCAAATTTAAGGGCCCGTTGTCCAAGTTATAGGGTGTTAGGCAAATAATAACGTAGTACTCCTGATTGTCAATACTCCAAAAATTGTTCTTACATATCTAGTTACTTTTGACGTGTCCATCTTTAGCTGGCAGCTATACTAGAGAAGATAATCTAGGTTTTGTCTTACTGTCTAAAGACAGATTTCACAAGATCATCTTTAAACTAATACTATACCTAACTCGATTTGACCAATTATATCCAGCTAGCTAATTAGCTTGTGGGTTATTTACACAATCAAGGCTATCCTTTCAATAATACCGTAGGTTGTTACTCTATAGGAACTTTAACTATTACTCCAGCTCTTATGTGTAAATCCGATTGCTTTATTTTAACACGAATATCATATATCATTATTTTGAACTCGAACTAAACTCGTCAAAAAAGGTTTCTAACCATTAAACTTCTGTCTCAACAAATCTGCATGGATGCAGGGAAAGAAAAGAAACACAGAGAGAGAGAGAGAGTGCTAATTAATTTGTATGCTATTAAAAGAAAAGAAAAGCCATCGATATATTTTCAGGTCTCTCTGAAAACACACACAACGAGAGACACGAAAAATTATAAGATTGTGCATATCCCACCATGATCTTTACTAATATTTACATAATATGTAATTGAATTATGTTGTTAAATTAAATAACTTGAATAATACATATTACATAGAAATTAGTTGAGCCTACAGCCACATGTTGGACACTGCCTAATAATTTTTCCACACACACATATATATGGTCCGACGAGTTCACAATCAGGTAAAGCCTGTGTAAACTTTAATCTTTCTCAACAAGATCGAACTCAGAAAAGGGCTTGGTATGTCCGAAAATTTCTATTGATTTCAACACTAAAAATAAGCATAATTAAATTTCCTGATGAACTACTAGTTCGAATGATGCATCAGTTGGCAGAGAGAGAACTAGAAAAGTCCTTTGGTAAATATATGTCGTACTTGCTCAAAAAGAGGAGGCCAGAACAACGATGTTTTCAAATTAAAAGACATATATATGACATTAGAGTCGCCAAAAATAAACATAAAAAACAGGCACAACTAGTAAAGGAAAAAGAGAGTCGCGTAAGGAAATAAAAAAAGATATACCATATGCATGCCATTGATGAGTGTCGACTTAAGTGGCAGTGGCATTGGCATTATTAGGGGAAGTGGTAACACTAGTTGCTGCATTTGCAATGTTTTGTTGTTTTGGCCTCTTTCTCTTCTTCTCGTAGCTAACTCCTCTGGCCTTGGCCTGAAAATCACGAACATCATGCAAGTAGAGCCTGACGGCGCGTGCGCCGAAGGGGTTGGTTTCGGGTCTGCCGCCGTTTTCCTCGTAGGCGGCGCGGAGGCGGCCGATGAGGGCGTCGAGGCTGCCCCAGGCCTGGCGGAGCGGGCAGGGGCAGGGCGCCGGAGGGTTGGGGAGGCCAAAGAAGGGGCATGGTGGGTTGTGCACTTTTGTCTTCCCGAATTGGTCAAGGTACTGCAGGAATTCCAGCACGTGCGCCCCGCTGCACAGCGCCAGCGATAGCGGTGGCCGCTGGTTCCGCAGGTACTGGCAGAACGTGTTCCAGTCTCGCCGCTTTTGGTTCTCATACCTGCTAGGAGTAGTAGTATTATTACTACCACTTCCATTGTTGTTGTTGCTTGAACAAGTTATCATCGGGGATGCCACGCTCTCCATTGTTGAGATCTGATGCTTCCTGACTGGATTTCACTTAGATCTTGTGATGATCATGATGATGCTAGGTTCAAGTAGAAGGATCCATCGCTACCCTGCAAAATATATATATATATATATATAGAAATTAAATCAAGTTGTTCTTTCGAGGACTAGTTAGGGTTTTTCTGTTGAGTAATAGAAATTAAGTGATGAGGGTATATCATGGCTAGGAAAAAAGATTGTTGGAAAGGGAAGCTAAAAAATGAAGTGCATGTGTTTTTGTTTTTATTTTTATTCTTTCACTAATTTGTGTTATATTATGAAGTGGGAAAAGATTGAGAGGGGGAGTAGTGAAAAGAGTTGAATTGAGGGAGTGTTATTGTATATATTGGTTTAGTCTAATGTAGTTTGCGATGAGGATTCTAAAAGTAGGGGCTGGAAATGGAATGATTGATGAGCAGGTAATCAGAAATATGTTTTTTCCAGAAAAGCAAAGTGAGAGTTGTGATGTACTAGCTTAGTAAGATGTGGAAGTGAGAGTGAGAGAGTTTGTGAATTGTTTGGATTAAATGATGAGCAGAAAAGAAGAGGGCACTGTGCCCCAAAACAGGACAAAGTTTGGCAGTGAGGGTAGTGATGGTGCTGACCATAGCTGAATAGACATCTATGCACTTTCCTCCCTCTGCTTAAAAGCGCGTGAACATACATTCTTTAGCTTTTTTCATTTTCATTCTTAATTGCCACTCTCTCCCCTCTTTGACTATAAGAAAATAAAATCGATTCAGGTTAGTTTAAAAATATTAATTAATCGTATTTAATTAAATCAATCTCAATTTTTTTATTATTAAAAATAGAAACAAGACATTAGAACAAAAATCTCAATAGTATTTTAAATATAATAGCTAATTAATTAAGAAAAATTATATTTAAAATCAAGAAAAAGATTTTTTTTTCTTTTCTTATAATTAAGACCAGACTATTAAGTATTTAGTATTGTATGAGCATGTTTACGTTAGAGTCTGTTTGATTTAAAAGAATGTGAAAGTGAAAATAGGCAAAATAAAATGAAAATTTTAAATTAAAATAGAGCATAAATATGTGAGATTCACACTAATATTTAAATTTTTCATCTAAAGTACTCCCAAGATAAAAATAACCAAACACTACTTAAGTTTATAAACTTAATTAGTAAAAATATTTTTAAGTTTTGTTTTTATAAAAATTAAGTTTGCAGATAAAATTTCACTTTCAAAAATATTTTAGAAGATAACTAAATATGACTTTAAATTTATTTTAGTCTCAAATATGTTTTGGGAACACTTCCATAAAAAAATCCAAACATACCTTATGTTGTAGAGAATTTGTTAAAAGTTTCACAAAATAATCTAATAGTCAATGAAATTATAATATTTCATATGTTGAATTATTTATTTATTTAATATCTTTAAATTATTATAATTGTAACGAGAATATAAAATAATTTTTAATATACATACTACTTTTTGAGGTAGTAATTTTTTTTACTATTATTTATCACTAAGATTGATTTAGTGATAAGAGAATTGGAATACTCCTTTTGAACTGAAATATATATAAAAAAAAACTTGATAGTCTCAATTAAAAAAATTATTCATTTGATAAATTATCATTACATTTAACTGCATAGGACACAAAAATAAAAGGTTGTTAAAAATAAAATTTTAATTAAATGAATGATAAAAACAGTGCCATTAAATATGAGAAAGTTAGATATATGTTAGTTTATCACACATGAATTTATATATATATATATATATATATATATATATATATATATATATATATATATATATATATATATATATATATATATATATGTGTGTGTGTGTGTGTGTCCAGAGAGCGTAGTTTGTATAAGATCTAAGATGTTAATGTTTGTGTTATTATTGTATATATAAAAAAAGAATGATGAGAAAATTAAAAAATTAAATAAATTGGTTTTAAATTGTTGTGATCATTATTTAATATTTTAATTTATATAAGCATACAAATTGTTTTTGAATTTGTGAAATTCATATAACGTTAATTTCTCTTATATTGCACGTTAGTTTCTATAAACTATTAATTCGATATGAATTTTGTGTATTTAAAAATAAATAATATGAACTTAAACTCCATAAGAAAAAAGACAGCAAAAAGATAATTCAATATAAAGAATGATACCAGGTACATCTAGTAATTAACGTGTTGCTTTTTTTATTATTTTCACCTTAATTTAAGGAGGAGGCTCAATGGTTTTGTTTTCCTTTTTCAATTAAAAATGTCATGTAAGTCATGGGATTTGAGTACGGAGAAACCCTATAGAAAAATTAATTAAAAAAAAGCATATCTATAATATTCAGTCATTTCAAACGGGGCATAAACTTTTTAAAATGTTTTTACAAATTAATAAGCTCTGTTTCCTCTTGTGTTGTCTTGCATCGTTTATTACTTTCTTTGATTCGTGTTCATCTACGTTTGAACTCAACTTTAAGGTTTATAGTTTGCTGCTGTTTCTGGTGACTGTGATGCCGGTCGCTGGCTAAAGACGAAAACAGTCTGTGAGTATGTTTGGCTCACCGTTTGGTGAGTTCAAACATGCTTTTGGACTCTCAAACATATTATGTTTTATGTTTGGTTGCCTCCAAAAAATCATTTCTTTTCAAAACTCATTTTTTGTTTGAAGTATTTGGACATGTTTGATTAAATGTTTGTATTTCTTAAAATTACGTTTTTCAACGGATCCAAAGATTATCTTTTATATTCATCCATTTGTCCATTAGATGTCAGCGGAACGTGTATCATCATAATTTCAATGGGAATCCAAACATATGCTTTATCCAATAGCAACATAACAGTACTTTAAATTAGTTTTATCATTTTACCAACATATTATAGCAAGCTCGTTTTGTTTTTTTTTTTTTTGGTTTTATCAAACTTAAGTTATCAACAACTTTTGATTCAAACTTATGTTTGTAAATTTTTAATACAAACATGTAGTGGTGTTGATGGACACATGTTATCTGCAAATCTCAATTAGATCTAAATAGTTTGATTTAGATCATTTGTGTATTTGAGTCAAAATCAAATCGATTAAAATCATTCATGTATGAATTGTGTCAAGAATTTAAATTTATAGATCGGATCATAACCGAATTAAATTGTTCAAATTTTTAGAGTTATTTGGTTTAACTTTATATACGGCTAATGTTGAAACTCCAAGTGTTAAAACTACTAGTATTGAAACTTTTTAAGGTATTATTTTCAAGTATACTATTATTTGTTTCACCTTTTTTCTTTTTTTCCTGTTATGTTTATAATATTAATATATCATATTTTGTTCATTCATTTCAGCACATTTGATTGCAGCAAAGTTTATTGAAAGAAATTAGTTTGTAAGGAATAGTTGTGATTCAAACTATAGTAAATCTAGTTAAAAAAATATTTTGTTTTAAAGTGTATTACTCTATTTTAAAATGTTGTATTGGTGGTATTAAATGAATCAATTTTACTACTTTCAGATATGTGATAATATTATGTTAATTGTATTGAATATTTGGATAAATCATGAAATAAAATAATAGTTATAAGAAAAAAAAAATCAAATTTAAATGAATAACTAGTTGTATTGAACCAAATCAAAATATTCATGAATAAATTAGGTTGTGTTGAATTTTGAAAAAAAATATAAAAATTAAACCAAATCAAAAATCAAATTTAATTATATTGGTACCTGAATTTGACAAAAAACAACCCATAAATATCCCTACAAATATGCATTGTATTTCACGGCAAAATAAACATATTAACTCAGTTATTTATTTACTACTTCACATTATATATAAGTATTATTTATTCTATTTTTTATGTAAAGCAAAATTAAAAGACAAACAGTGTGATTTTAAATTTTTTTAATAACATATAGTAATAAATAAGAGTAATTTTAAAAAGAAATAAAGAGATAAAAAAATGATATAAAAAGGTACTAGTAAACAACTAGAATATATAAAGCTTAAAACTCGAGACTAAAAAACAGAAAGACGAGTTAATAAATTAAAGCATAGTATTAAAAATGGTAAAAATGATAGAAAGTGTTGTGTTCCTCTTAGAGTAAGGAATAAGTTCCAACATTTGGAATCTCAAAACCCACGAATGGAGGCAGCCATGGGACTTCACAATGGATTGGTGGCTGGAGACGTGGCTGTGGCTATGCCAGGAACCCGGTAGCCAATAAATGGCTACATCTTTTTCTTGTAATTAGAGCAGCTTCTACTGTGCCTCATCTGAAAAGAATAAATTAATTAATTATGTACGAATATATATATATATATATACATTTTTAAAGCAAATGTTAAAATGGCTAATAGTAAGATTTACTTACTACCTCCTTCCCTTTACATAAGAAGTTTTTTGTTTTTAGAAAATTGCTTGGTAAATTTTATAAAAAAAATTTAAATTAATGTATTATTTTTTTATAAACTATTGATAAATTTAATATCATATGTTCATATCATTTGATGATGTCAAGCTAATTGATAAAAGATTAAACATACAGTTTAACAAAAATCATGTGATTATTTGTTAGACTTTTTGGTAACAATGTAAGCTTTAGAACTGTTAATTTTGTTATTAGTCACCAATTAAATGTTGTTATTTAAATATTTAAATATGTGAACTAAAAGTAATGACATTTTTAATTAGTTTCAGTCAAAATTTAGATTAAAAATTAAAAGCATGAATAAATAAAAAATAAGGACAAAAAAGATAGTGACTTCTTTAAATTAAATAACTTTCTTAATTAATTTATATGAGAATTAGTTTTCTTTCAGGTCATGTGTGCAGGTCATGTGTGGATTAGTTAAATAGTTCATATATTATGTGACATAAATAGTATAAAAATAGTAAAATACTGATTATGTCAACAAAATAGTATAAGAATACTGATTATATAAATAAAGAAGCAAGGTAGTTTGTTATGTTTGGCCGTTTAGGCCCTTCCAGAATAATAAATAAATAAATAAATAAAGTTTAATCATTAAAATAGGAAATTTAAAAAGTAGCTAGTTTTATTAAATATTTTAAAAATACTTTAGCAACACTATTATTGATTTATTTCCATACTAAGTTTATTACATCATGCTTACACGACTGTTTTCTTTTCTCTTCCTTTTTATGTTATGGAGTCTCTTTTTTCTGTTAACACTGTAACTATGACAAAAATCTAAAGAAATAGAAATGTGCAATGATCTCAAACTCTAAGGTTGAAATGCACATAAATTGATTACTTCGATTCTCTGTTCTCTTCATTGTTCTACTCCGGGAACAGAAAGGGCAATCAAGTATGACATTCATATCGTTGCTAGCTAAGCTACTGTGCAAAAATCAAAAATGAAATTGCCCATAACACCTTTCTCTCTCTCGGGGCGTGCAATGTTCTTAAGAAGAAAGTTACACAAATGTATCCCTTTGCTTTGATCTGCTCAGCTTTTCCTCATTCCTTGTCTCCTTTTAACTTCAACTTTTTCGCCTGCATTTTAATACTTCTTCCATTTGGGAATACCCAAACTGATTCTTAAAAGTTTGAGGTGTAGTTTTTAGTTTCCGAAAGTAATAAATTAAAAAAAGAGTCATATAACTGTCGTTCATTATATCATACTCATTTAAATTAAAGTGACAACATAAGATTTTTTTTATATAGGAACGAATGTAACAATACCAATGACTAAAATAGTGATGTACTCATTGAATTTATGTTGAAAAAGCTATAAAAAATAATACATTTGCATGTTAAGTTAGAGTAAGAGGTGGAGCTTTCCTAAACTTCACACACACACACCACAATAAAGAATGCTAAACAAATAAATGATATGTTTGGGTAATATTTTTAGGAGAAGAAAATAAAAAAAATGAGATAATTTTTTTTACAAATTAAAATAATTTTTTCACTAGTTAACCGTTAACTAATTTATAAAAGTTTTCTTATATAATTTTTTTAAAAAAATAAACAAGATCTACAAATTAATTAATAAAAAGATTATTTTAACTTATAAAAAACTTTTTTTTTTCTTATTTTATCATTTTAAAGATACTTTCTGAAGCTTATCCAAACAAACCTGGTTAACTTCATAGAAATCTCGCTAACGAATCTAGCATGAGGGTCCATCTACAAGAAAGTCATGAAAACGACTCTTCTGAAATTGAACATCAACCTCAAATTAACGAAAAATTATAAACAAAGTGTTTTTTTTTAATTATATAGAATAAAAAAGATGAACACTTATCGTAATACTCGATTTCATTTTTCTTTCTTATCTTTCGATACACCTCAATAGGGGGGGGGGGGGTTGTAAGGTCGTTGAGTATGCATTGTTTAGGCTTTAGGTGTAGTAATTGCACGGATGGAAAATAAGCTTTATTAATGAAATAAATATCTTTAAATTTATAAGAATCTATGAGGAATATCAATAAACTAAGCGTAAAATAAAAATTAAAGAAAAATTAGACACAATTTATTTAATGTGCACGGGTCATTCATATTAAATAAGTAACTCCATTTTAAATATACAAGTGAATCTCAAATAAATGCACTAAAACGTGTTACAACTAATCAAATCAAAATAAATCTTTAATTGATATAATAGAAATAAGAAGATAAAATTCTAAAATATAGAACAGATAATATGAAACACTCATTTCTCTCTTTATATATCTTTTTTCCTATTCAACTGGACAATTTGAAATAACACTGCAGTTTAAAAATCAATCTGATTTAACGGTAAACGAATCCGCAATTATAATCCGAAAAAAGATTTATGATTTTCCCCCCTCCTTCTCTCTCTTTCATTGATTTATAATGGTTTTTTCTCTTAAATGAATTCCTAGCATTACATCTCAGTCTCTAATTTAACTTTTCTACTTAAATAAATTATTAGTCCATATAAAAAGAAAACCCAACATAAGGACGTACGTGAGTGAGATATGATGCAAAGACAAAATCATCGAAGAACCCGGCGCGAACCAAAGGGCAAAGGGAGAGTTTATATATGTTTATTATCGCACTCACTCACTCTTTCTTCAATCAATGTATTGTCTGCTACGTCACATTTGAACCTCGATGGGACATTACACCAGTCCCCTCCGTTACAGCACCTGTTCTTTTATTATAATTATTTTTGTGCTTCTATAATTGTAAACAACTTTTTTTGTTTTTAATTAAGAGCTTGTGCTATACTCTCTAGTATAAAAATAGAATAGATTATACAAGACTCATTAATGTTTATGGTTAAAAAAATAACAAAAGTTATTCAGTTTGAACTGATATGTAAGAATAAGATATACCAAAAAAAATCATTTAAGTAACTTAATAAACAATTAATTATACATTATAGATATTATGAGATATTAAATTATTAAGTATTTCTGCTTAAGCTGATGAAACATGAACAAATATTATGACTCGATCACACGGGATTTAATTTAATTGATTATATATATATATATATATATATATATATATATATGTATGAATTATTATAATTTTTTAAATTTCTATTATTAATTTTTACTAATAAAAAGAATATAACTCAATTAGTTCGTCTTTGACTTCATGTTTATAGGCGAATTCTAATTCATCTAGCTCGTCGTATTAATTTCTCTTTTTTTTAACTTACCTAATAAGGGAGCTTAAAAGTCTTGAAGCACACGACTTACTTAATAAGGAGGTTATGTCAGAATTTGAAAGGGATAAGTCTACAACTTCTGTTAATATTTTTGGTAATTTTTTTCTTTACCAAATAAACTTTTGTATTTTCTTCACATAAACGTGAATGCTCTGAAGTTTCTCTATTATTGCATGAAAAATTTTAACTGTTAAGTAAATTATCACTCTATGTATGAGGTGAGGATTTTTTAAATGACACATTATATTATTTTTTTTACTGAGACACAATATTTTAAAACATCATTTTGTTTCAATGTTAATTAACATTATGATTATTTTTTAAAAGTGAAACTATTTGTTGAAATATTTCATATCTACAGTCAAATGTTTTAAATATAGTTTTATAAGCAATGCTTTATATTTTTCTTTTGTATTCAAATATTTTATATTTGAATAAGTGTCCTTTTAAATATTTATGCTAATAAGTTATAATTTTAACGTCGCTGATTGTTTTTATATAATAATTGAAATAATGCTACTGATAAAAAAATTAAGAATGCTAGAATTTTTTTATCAAACTCTAAAATTTGCTAAATTTATAATTTTCTGGAATAACTTTGAGAGTAAAAAAACTACAATTTGTAATTTTAACGAATAACTTTGTTTAAAAACAAAAAATGACTCAACTATATATTTATAATGTTTTTGGATTTATAGTTCTGCACTTATTTGTAATTACTTATATACATATATAGTTAAAAGATTAAGTGTGAGGAAATTTACTTTGCCCAATTACCCCCGCATGTAACTTACTATTTAAATAATTAAACAATAGATTTTATATTATTTGGTATTATATTATTAATTCTTTCATATATATTAACTAGACAATTAGATTACTAATCTTTTTTATACGTCTATATATAAGTCTATTCATATTATTTATAATTCAGAAAAAAAATATCTTGTTTTTTAATTAATCATTTTTATTGCACCTACTTATTTATGTTTATGCCTCTTTATTATGAAAACATATAAATACAATTTTTCAAAAAGAAGAAAAAAAGTGAAACCAAAGCATAAAAACAATAACTTGATGTTTTGTAAAAAGCAGACACCTGGCCCATTACTAAACAAGAAGTCAAGAAGCATGTTGAAATGTTGTTTGGCATATCTATCTAGTCTGACTGTAGAAAACGTCTCACATTAATAACATACAAAATTCTAAAGTGTCTTCCGAGAAAATTCCTAAAATTAAAGGTGCCACCGTCGTAGCATACACAACTTACCTAGGCTAAAGGCAATTTCCCGTTAGTTAAATCAGATTTAACAAAAAAAAAAAAAAACAAACACTCCATTATGAGGTGGAATGAAATGAAAATGAGAGATGGAGAGAAGAGAAATATGAAGAAAGGAGAAAAATAAAAACAACAGATGAACAAAATTAACAGAATAGGATGAGCTTAGCCTTCACATAGAATAATGTATACATTCTGTAATTACATTAACAATAAAAGATAGGCTTAATATTTAATTTACTAATAATCTGAATTAATTTTTACTCTAATAAAGTTGGAATATAAATTCATAATGTTTATTATGATTTACTTTTTATAAAAAACTATAGTAACAAAAAATTATTCAACGTTAAATTGTTAGTACAAGAGAATTTTCTTTTATGAAGTAGGTACAAACTAGCCTTTAGTATTAATAAATGTGGTTGGAGCCCCCACCAAACCCTGCGCGGATAGGGTTGCCTTGAACGTTTTATTTGCTAATTTCTACTTTCTGCTTAATTAGGAAATGACACCAAGCTCAATGGCTTGACCTCATAGCAGAATTCCAGAAGGAAAGAGAAAGATTCATAGGGCTTGTAAGACTCATGGTGGGATATTTTTCCAAGCTCAATTATCTCTATGTTGCTAATAACATCTTCAATCACTGTATTTTAAACATTATTTTTCTTCTATCAATTAATTTTTTGAAATGACACGAGTTTTTTTTAAAAAAAAAAAAAATCTGATAATTGGAACTTGAATCTTGGAACCAATGTTACGTTATTGGCACATGTATCTACCGATAATGATAATACTGTGTTTAGATTATTTTATATTTTTATGTGATATTTTTGCCTAGAAATCTAAATCTTTAAGTAAAAATAAAAAATACAATTTAAATAATAAAAAAGACATAAAATTTTGATAATGAAAATTTTTACTTGAGAATTTAAGTAAAAAATTTACTTCAAAGATCAGTCCCGATAATATCACATTTTCTTTAGAAAAATTAGATTTTGACTCGTGCGTTTCTCATACTTAATGGTTTAAGATTTTATATTTTGATTTTGTATTATATGTAATATAATAACTTATATTTTTATTTTCATACTCATAAAAATATAATTTTACCATAATAATTTAGATAATAATGTGAAATCAGATAAAATGTTTGTCTCCGTGAATTAAATAAATATTTTCTATTTTCTCTTATAAATAAAAAAAATCATTCTTGTGAGTTATATATTTAATTAAAAAAAATTTGGCTAGAAGAAAATTATGAATAATGTATTAAAGTAAAAAGATAATAAACAAAAAATGAATAATTAATTTATTAAAAATAAATTTTAGACACTAATTTTATGTGGAGAAAATAATAGCGATTATGTTAGTATTTGATTTTATTACGTATTTAAAATATATTAATTATGTAAAAAAATATTAACTTTGATTGAAAAAAATATTTAGTAAAGAAATTTATCCCTGTAAATATACTGCAATTTTCCTACTTGCTTATATAAAAAGATATTCATTCACGTGTGCTACATTTTATTTATTTTACATGATAAGTTAAGTTTAATTTTTTTATATATTTACATAATTTTTTGCTATCTATCTTTATCTCCATGGTAAAACATGATATAATTTTCTCCTATTCCTTTCACCCAATTTTTCTCTTTCTGTTTATTTACCTGAAGATTATTAAACCCTAGGAATTAATGGAACAAGCACCTACTTTTGCTGTTATTTCCCTGCATGATAGTAATTAAACGTGTACGAAAGGAAGAATCACATTTTGCTCAAGATACAGAAAAGAAATTTAAAAGAGTATAAATGCAAAGATTCCGTAAAGGCTTCACTGTTCACTGTTCTACCACAGCAGACTCATGCTCAGAAATTTTTGGATTACACGTTGACATCATATTCATACATATATGCCATGTTCAAACCTTTTTACAAATTAAAGGTTCCTGTTTATTCACATGATCGAATGGAATTTGATAATTAATTATATATGCGGCAGCCCAGCAGGTTGCAAATTTCAATTTCGTCCACTAGTTGCCATTTTCATTTCGTACTCCATTGACAGCTTGCTACAAACATTAAAAAAAAAGAGAGAGAGAGAGGAGTTTCAACAACTTTCATCTTCTAATTACATGCAATGCAAAATGTATGCCATATAAAAGTTAATGAACAAATTAAACACATTATACATAAAAATCTAATGCATATTCACGAGTTTCAAAGCATAAAATACAAATAATAAAAATAAAAGAAAAATTGTCGCTTTAAAAATAAGAATATTTTTGAGTCCTTCTTATGTTAGTAGTATCCAAAGATGTACTAAATTAAAAGAGTGAGGTTAATTAATAATATATAATAATGGATTCCTACTTATCACCTGAAAGCACGACAAGGCGTACTGCACGTCAGTTGCCGATATTTGGTGGTGGAAGACAATTCTCAATCTGTGCAAAAAGTAAATGTTGTCATCAACCTCTTCGCTCGCTATAATTAGCATATATAAAGTACTGCAATGCTCATTTCATATATATTTTGATAAACTGTCAACATTTTCTTATCAACAACAACGGGCAAATGTAACTCCTGTCCACCAAAAATGTTTTACAGAAAATTATTATTTTCTTCTCTCTTGTTTTATATATATAATAATCGTATTACAAAGGCCATATATGCTATAAGTGACAGAAATAGAGAGCAAAAAAGAGAGAAAGAAATTAATAAATGTGATATATGAAAGGTAAAGAGAAATAAAACAAAATAGAGTAGAAGTAAGTTGTAAGAGAATGTGGAGTATGTGTATATTAATTTTAATTTCCCGTCTATATTAATTAATTAATTGCAGATTAATTAAAAAAAATAGTTAGAGCGCAAATAAGATCGACCTTGATGAGTCCATTGGCATAAGAAGGATACCATAGTCTTCCAAGTCCTTGCATAGCTTCGCTGCTGTAGTTCGTGAGCCCTCTTCAATTTCAACATATATCTAGTATCAAACATTATTTGTAAATGGTCGTCATTAATTAATACTTGTTTCTTTCCACACACAAAAAAACTCTGCTTAATAAGGGATAGCCTGGTCTCCCAATTACACATATTAAGCATCATAGACTAAGCGGTGACATGGAAATATAGAATATGAAGTATCAACAAAGTAATTGAAGCAACAATAATGCAATTATACTAGCGCTAATGGATTCTGCTAAATACTCACGATATTGGTTTCCACAGAAGAGATATCTACTCTTAGTCCTTTAATTTCATTTAATCCATCTAAAAACAAAAGGAAAAAGATATATGAGAACAGCTGGCAAGTGAAATTTAGAAGAAAAAAAATGAAAGGATGTATATAAAGTTGTAATTCTTCAAAAATATAAGGACAGTTAAAATAATTGTATGACATTTACCAGCCAAAAGTATAGAGGTAAGAAAGTTTGGTTTGATTTGAATTTTATAATAAAAATAGATTTCTAGAACATCTATGAATAAGATAGATAAAACTGCCAAAGTCATGGGATCATACTAATTAATGTCGTTTCTCTTCTTTTTAAAGAAAGAAATTGATCGAGTTAAACATGATTTTAAAAAATTATTAAAAACAAAGGTATTTTTTTTATATAAAGAAACATAAAAAAAAGTTTTTGCATAAATTAATTTTATAGAAGTTTTTCTTTCTCCTTTTTTTTATATTTGAAATTCCAAAATCTAATAACTTTACCTTAAGATAAAAAAATCAAATGCTTTCTAAATCTTGAAAAATGTTCCTCTAAAATGAAATTGTTTCTAAAGTGATGAAAATATATGCGTCTTTAATTAATTTGATCTAAAGGATATTATGATCTTAATCCACTATAATTATAATTTAAGCATAGATACAATCTTATTACTCACTTTAGAAATACTTACTTCAGAAGAGCCTTTCCATGAATATCATCCAAAAAAAAACAAGAAAAAGAGAATAGAGAATAAACACACCGATACTGAATCAGCTGCTTGAGCAAGCCTATCCACGAGGACACCTAGTGCCTGAAACACCAAACTATTCTCTCAAGCGCTGTTTGTAGTTTTGTAAGTGATAGCACAAAGGATAAACAAAAAGGCATAATAAGAGCTATGCTTTTCTCCCTACGCCTTTAGGGTTTCGCCTGGTTCAATGCTACGAATCTTGAATGTTATGAAACAAACACGATGGATAAGGAGCTGCAACAATTGACATTGACTGAAGATCGAGGAGGATGAGGGCTTGGTAATTGACGTGGAGGAAGGAGAAAGCAGCTGCGAAGGCTCTGACTGGTGCCTTGTGGGGCTTCAACGTTATGAAGGATCACATGGCAACGATTTGGAGGCCTAAGAAGGGAGTCACGATCAAAGAGGTGGGACAGGGACGGTATCTCTTCCAGTTCTACCATGAGTTGGATTGCAATCGTATTATGGAAGGAGGGCCATGGGTCGGTTGCAGGAGGGTGCAACTCCAACTCAAGTTCCTTTATTCCATATTGCGTGTTGGGTACAAGTGACTTATCATTTTTTATAATAATTCAAAATAAACCTCAAATGATAATTAAGCAAAAAAAAAAATTATCCCCAAATGGTCATTTGGCCTAAAGAAACATTTGTTGAAAACATCCAACAAAGAATCATTAGTTGTTGTACTTCTTTATGGTTTTGTGTGAATGTCCTCACCTTTGATGGGTGTGGACTTTATTTTCGTCCATGTGAGAAAACTGTAAGGGCGCAGCTTCCTGAACCCCAAACAGAATCAATGAAAAAACTGTAACTGGCCAACTCGAACAGAATAACCTTGGGAATTTTCCATATAATGTTCACATTGCCACCAGATCAATATATTCAGGTATTTCTTTATTTCTAATTCTCGGGATTTCTTTCAATATATGGACTCACCTTTTTTCTCGCATGCCAACAAAATTTGTCCCCTTTTTACTTTTCACCTCTTAAGTTCTGGAGAGCATATCCATAGACTGGGTACTTACATGGAAATTGGCATCCCTAACAAAATTGATACCACCAAAAGCCAAACAAAAGATTCATGTATCAAACGTTTATATTAATTTGATATATTTCTTATTTAATTTCAATATTTTATTTTAATTAATGACATCACATCCTACATTCAATCCGTTCTAAAATAAATTTATATTCAATTAAACTTACTCAATATTATATAAATTTTTCAGTTTCAGGTTGTTAACTCGTACAATCGACAAAACCATTGACACAATCTTCTAATCAGATCAGCCTCCAATCTGAATTATACGACTATTCACTTACATTTCAAATTTTTAGCACAATAATTTAAAATAATAAAGAAACGATTTTTTCCCTTCATTGTATGAAATTGAATGTATACAAATCTTTGTTTATTTCCTTCATTGTATGGAATTGAAAGTATACAAATTCTTTATTTACATTTTCCTCTAGCGAAAGTGTAAAATTATCTCATTTATCCTCAAATAAGGTATCTTACATGATAGTATTCTAAGTTCTAACTCCCGAATGACCTTTTTTTATTTATTTCCGATTAGAATAGATAAACGAGCAAGACTATATATGGCACTATGGTGTGAATAGTCAAAATCAATAAATGACCATAAGTACCATAAGAAAGTTAACACTATCCCTGATATATTATATTAAAACAAGGAAAAAAGCATCTCTTTTGACAAAATTTGTAAGTGAACACTTTAGTTCACAATAGGAACAAAAGCAAGAGAAAGGGAGGAAAAAGAAAAAGAAAAAAAAAAAGGATGATGAATAGATGCATGGTTTCTTCGTCTTCAAGACATTCCGCTATCTATAATAAGATGCCATGATATAAAGCATGAGTGCCGACGATGTGGTGATTATCAACTCCTGCAGATACCATAAAGGATGTCAACTTAGCAGCAACACACACTGACCAACAGGATAATACATAAGTTTGGCATTGGGCAATCAAAAAAATGAAAATAAAGCTATTAATAACAGCAGTGTGTGGTCTTATTTCCAGAGTTAATAAAAACCCAATGCATTTCATTAAATGTGTCATTGAAGAAACAACTTCTGGAACTCCTCCATTTATAAATACATCAAAGCAGTTACACGACATCAAATTGGTCTTTGAAGGAAAATGAATGCCACAAATTATCATCAAAGCACCAACCTTTGGAGGACCAATCTAACCTTGCAAATATCTTTAAGGATCAAAATGGATGATATTTTATAGATGATAATGAAATATATAACATCGTGGAGATTTGATGTTGTAAGGGATGAGCTAGCAGATGAATTGCAATCGACCAAAATGAATTCATGAAAACATTAGTTGGAACCTTCAGTAGTTCAAGGGAAAAAATCAGTGACACCTGTGCTCAGTTAATTGATTTTATTATGCATTCTAAATTCATATGCACATTAAGAAACATAGCCACTTAACCAATGAACTAGCTATCCTAGTTCGGAAGTATTTAGACTTCAATGGCAACCAACTCCTTCACATCACATAACTAAAAAATAATACTCATGTAACCAAAAAATAGTTGCAAATCAGGAATAAAAAATGTCTCAAAGGCAATAACAACTGCAGGTCATGCATCATATTATTCACAAGGATAGTGGATAGTTCTATCTTTATATATTTTAAGCCAGTAAGGACTGCTCCATTTCATAGTATACCTGACTGTTGTACAAAAGAGTAGGAATAAAACCACCTGCAAACTCAATTATGTTCAAAATGAAAGTGTATGCCTGCAAGAAAAGAACCAGAAAATATTAATCTTTATTTGGAAAATAAAGATTAAACTTGGTACAAGTGGAAGTCATACACAATACAAAATTAAAATTTCTGTAAATGGGCTACCACAAATTTTTTTCTTATAAAAATTCTCTTCAAATAAGAAATTCAATAAAGATTAAAAAAAGGAATATTAATGATGCGTCATACCATGATGAAAAACAATTTGGTTTTACGTGAAGTAAAATAGGAAAAGAGGATTATAAGATGAATTGATCCCTCTCCCCCTCCTTCTTTTCTCTTTCTTTCTTTTCAGGAAAAAAGTCATATAGATATATTATATCAGCTTCCTAGTACCCAAAAAAATATATCAGCTTCTGTATTAATTGTTACAGAAGCCAAAAGTTTGGGATATCAAAGTACTGATCCATGAGTCACACCAAAAGATCTAAGGAATCATCATACCAAAGATGAAATAGCTACACATCCAAAAACCAAGGCCAGTGATCGAAGCAATCGTTTTCCCATGCGGAGTCCTTCGCCTGTGTCTTCACCCTCTTCCTGTAGCCAACAGTAACATGAACTATACAATTCTACTAAAAACTCAACATGGTTCAAAAACAGAAGATTTTAAAATTTCACCAAATTTGCTGTCATAAAAGATGAAACTCACATTATATTTGGGGGTTACAGGAGATTCAAAGGTTTTTAACTTCTCAAAAAGCCTATAAACAAAGGCAAAGGCTAAAAACTGCAAAGGTTTATATTCAGCACTGCGCTTGACAAGGATCCAAGCTGTCTGCAGACAGATGATAAACAATTCTGTTTAAACACTACAATTTAAGACAAAAGACACAAGATTGGTACGGTTTTTGAGCATTGATATTTTCCCAAAAATAAAACAACCCCTTATATCCAACTCACAAAAACAGCAGATATTGCCAAGTTGATGCGCATGTCATTTTGACTTGATTTAGTAAACCTGAAATTACATTGAAGGACAAAATAACACCAAAAGATACAAGTAGCTGTTAATAGAGTGATAGTGATAGGGGGGAAAACAATAATTTGAATAAAATGTAGAACACTAGAAATAAATGTAATCCATTCATGCAAGCAGGAAAAATGAGATTTTCCTTCCAAGCTGTTGTATTCAAAAAGCATTAGCAAAAAAGGTTAAAGTACAATTTTGGTTCATCGTCTGAATTTTTTGTTTTAGTTTGGTCTCTCTAGTTTAAAGGTTTCACTTTGGTCCCTTAAAGTGTCTTTGTTAGAGTATGTTGGTCCTTTCTAAGTTACTCATGCACTTGGTCAATTTGGTGACACGTGGCAAACTATAAGAGATGCCACGTCAACCAAAATTAGGTCTAATTAAGTTACTTTAAGGGACCAAAGTGAACTTAATAAAGTAATCCAAATAGAAATGGTTCCTAGCATGATCTTCTCAAAGCAATAATATAAGAGTAATTGGATCATATCAAGAATAAAGGATACCCTAATTAATACTGTTTAATTGACAGATTGATTAAGTGCTTGTTTGACTCAGCTTATTTTAAAGAAATATCACCTATTTTTGTCAACTTTCTAAAAGAGCTTTTGAAAAACAAGTGATCATTTCCTTTGTAACAATCATTATATGCTGTAACCATGTTTGATTTAGATTAGATTTACACAAATTCAATGTAATTTTTTTTTTTTTTTTGGGGGGGGGGGGTAATAACATGGGGACAACTGTCATGCAGCAAAACAGCCTAGTGGTCCCAGCAATGACCTACCACATCATCCAGTCAGATAACTAGACAGGAAACATGTCAACCTAGAGAAGTTCAATATTGAATAGTCCATGAAAGTAACATTGCCAATTATTTTAGTAAACTTATGGTAGCAACAACAAAACTACAATGTCATTAATCATAAGAAGCAACATTAAACCTTGGCCCCCAAGGTATAACTGGAAGCTTGTCCGCATACTTGATCTCCTTTGAAACCTGCATTTAGTTTAATGGGTACATTAAGGTTTTGAGATGCAAACAAAAAAAAAACATTGGGGTCAAGAGCAGTGCTACCAACACACTCTAACACATCGTTTCTCTCACACACTATATATTATTGGTTAAAATTTATTGGAAACTACAAAATTATGAGTGGAACTCATTAAATATGTAGTGGGACACACAAAATAATGTGATTTCCAATAAATTTCAACTAGTAGTAAAGAGTGTGTTACTAGCATTTCTCTTGGGGTCAAATACTTGGGGAAAACAATAGGAAGAAGGCACAATACATATTTGAATGAACAATTTTTTCCATAAAGGTATCTCCTAGGGAGATAGTTGTGTGCTTTTCAATATCTACAACCCATGCTAAACATGAAAGCATTGCATAGCTGAAACAAAAATCATGATTGTTGTATACTTTTTCAATATCCACTGCCCATGCTAACCATTAAAGATTTGCATAGCTGAAGTAAAAATCACGATTGGGTGGGTATACTCCGCATAGAATTATCAATGATTATGATACTAAGACAGGAATTGATAAATCATAATCCTGGCAGTTACTTCATCATGTCATTCTGTCTAACTTCCCCCACCTGCTCACCCAAAGCAGCCCAAAGAAAATAATGAAAAATATCAAGAATTCAAGATTATGGCACTATTTTGAGAAGGGGGACATAGTCAAAAGAGATGTTCCATAAAATTACAGCTACTTTGTCAAAGGAAGTCCAGTGAATATAGAATGCATCAAATACATCCAAAACTAAATTAACAAAGTAGCTTCAACCTCAAACACAAGTTAAACAAAAAGTATTTCAGTGTTGTCATGCCACCAAGTTATGTGGGTAATTTTAAGTGTCCACAAAAGGAAAGATTCCCCTACATTACCTTAAATGATCCAAAAGTCACACCCTTTTTCCGATTAGACAATTGAGCCATCATGAGTTTGTCATATGCCTTTTCCAGCTGAATCATACATTCACAACACAAAATCCCACACATCAGTGCATTAAACATTGAGAAAAATCATATATCAATACACATCAATAAGAACCACAAAAATAATGGAATCATCAACCTCTTATACCACATATGTGAGTTTTACTATGGAGGACAAACATTAAAAGTAAACTTAAATATTATACATATTGCTCGGCTCATACTTTCAATTTCCAAACATGATTGCAAACAATCAACCTCACCTATTTGAAACTTGGAAAGCTAGTTGCCAAGTCAGCAATGACATCACAGACTGTTCCACAATATAATATTGTTGGAATGCCAATAGTTATCAAAACCATTTTATCCAAAAACAAAGGAAAACGGTTAACCTACTCTAGAAGCAGTTGCTTCATCGCCGTTCATCTCAGCCTCCTTCTTTTTTTTAGCATATGCTGCCTTGACCATGTCAAATTTCTCAATAGGGCTTACACCTAGCACCTACATCGCATCACAGCAACTCAGATACAACTCGAATGACTTCAAATTCCAAAAATTATAGTGAAGTTTTCACTTTTTACCTCATAAGGATTAAATTCACCATCGGGATTAGAGCTTCCAGCCGCAGATGCAGCAGCACAGATGATCTTTCTATCACTCCGTGCTGCTGTCTGGGGAAACCTGAAAATTCACACCAAATTGCATTTTATTAACCCTACAAACTAGAAATGAGCTCCACAAAGATAAGAAACGCGTCATATGCGAAATCGAGAAATAGAAACGGGAATATAATCTTACTAAGTGGATAGAAACAAAGAGAGAAATGGATGACCTGAGGCTGAGAGAGGTTGAAACTTTTGGGCGAAAATTGTTGTGGGAGAAACTCAATTTGGGGCAGTGCAGTATGTTTGAGATTCCCAGAGCCATTGGGCGCGCCACTGCAACGATGTTCTCTCTCTCTCTCTCTCTCTCTCTCAGTGTATGACTGAATTTTGAGTTGTATAGGGTTTTGCTTTTTAGTCCTGGTTATTTTGATTTTTTTTAATATGGACTTGAATCACGATAAATAAAGTTTGATTAAAGATTATTTATACTAACAATTGAATTTGAATTTGAATTTAAATATTATTTAAATAATTTAATTTTAATTTTAACACGTTATTTAATTACTTGTATTTAATTACTTCATTTTTTTAATTTTTTCTAACTTTAATCTAAATCAAATATGAATTATAGATTAAAGTTAAAAAAATTATTTTTATCAGGATAAAAATATAAATTATTATTTAAAAAAAAAATAATAAAACTAAACGCCTACTAAAATAAGTTATTCATTTAAAAAAATAACCATGACTAAGAAAATCAACAAATACTATGTATGTATAATAAATTGTAAATTTGTTAAAATCAATTTTAAATTTTTTTAACTAAAGTTGAGATTCTTCTTTTTTCTAAAGATAAATTAATCCTTTTATAGTAAACGTAAAAATAAGATTGCTTCTAAAGCACAAATAATAACTTGGTCAAGGGTAAACCAGAAAAATTTAAATCATAATTAAAATTAGCGAGCTCTGGAGCAATAAAAAAAAACCCTAGCAAATCAACCTAAATGTAGGATAACATGTTTAAATGTAGCACTTGTGTCCTTTTTGTATAGGTGAAAGTCATGGATATACACACTTGATGAGATAAATTTTATTTTATTTTAAAGTTAAAATATAATTTTCATTCTATTATTTTTCAAAATTTACGATTTTAATCTTTGTAACCAATTTAAAACCTTGACTTGTATTTTTTGAATTCGTTTTCTTATAAATTATGTTTATCAATAATTAAATAATATAAAAAACATCTATCATGTGGTTTATAAACATGCAAGTGTTAGAAAATGTTTCAAATTAATCACGGGAATTACAATAATGCCCATAAAAAAAACTAAAATAACTGATTTTTAAAAAATATATATACAGAATGAAATGTCTTAATTAAAATATTAAGACTAAAATCATAAATTTTTTAAACCAAGAAAAAAAATGTCTCAAATAAAAAAATAGGAGAAATAAAATTACAACTTTAAAAGAATAGAGAGACAATAATTACATTTTAATCTTGTGTTAATTGTGTTAATAGTAGGCCTAAAAAATTGGAAGCCATTCGAATATATTTTTAGATTGACATAATATAATTGAGTGCGGTATAGTGCATGAAAAATAACTGTAAACTAAGAGAAAGAAATTGCTTGAAGTCGATTAATTTAGTGAATTACATTATGATTCTAATATTTATAAAGGTGAGAAACATAAACTAAAAATGGAAGAACCATTCCAACAATTTGTTAATGTTTCGTTTTATTAACAGCTTCATTCTTATGTGGAGTGCAAAGACAAGGTATCTATGGATGATCCAAGTTCAAAAGATATTTGATTAGTTGTACATTTGAAACTAACAACTAACATAATAATCATAAAACCACATCAACGGGCCACATAATTATCATTATTATATTATCAACGGGCCCTACTGTAAGCAAGCAGCCAAAAAAAGTTTAAGCAAAAGCAGTTTGAAGCAATTAATTAATAAAACAGTAAGTTATGAACAGAAAAGACAATGAAGTTCGCGTGGCCTAATGGATAAGGCGCTCGCCTCCGGAGCGGGAGATTGTGGGTTCGAGTCCCACCGTGGACGTCTACGCATATCATTTTAATGTGCAGTGCACTCAATCTAATTCTAGACTTTTTATTTTTAAAGAGTTTAATATTATTAGGCAAGCAATGTAACTGAGAAAAATAAGATTACTCCTAAAAAGAAGAAAACTAAAGGTGTTATATTGTACTTCGATTTTTTGGTTTTAAAAGGAGTTCAATAATATGCAAGTATTGTCAACATTAAAAAATTTACTTTATTTACTGGTAGAGTACAAAGTAAGTGTATGCATTATTTTTGTAAAAAGACAAATTTTAGAAAATAAAAATAAAAAACAAAAAGATAAGATACTGGATGGAAAAATATAAATGATAAAATATTGAAAGTAGAATATTAAAATACTTATTTTTTTAAAAATGAATATATTATACTGGAAAATACTTTTAAAAAATAATAAATAAACAAACCCTAAACTTCTAACTTGTTGTCATCATGTGATCTGGTAAAATGTCACTCATTTGTAAAAATAACCCATATAGAAAAATAATTTCTTATACAATTTTGAACCACAACTAATATAGAAAATTAGTATTTTTTTTATGGATTAGTGTTCAATGTAAAAGTGATCTACCAATAAGGTTAAATACAATTGATAGATAATTGAATTTGTTAAACATGTTGACAAGAATTCGATTATGTGATTATATATGATTTTCACGTCTCATAACTTTCGATTATGAGAATATCTTATTTTTAGAAAGAAAAAAAAAAGATGTGATCTTTTATATTGATTCCAGAATCAATCTATATCAACTAATTACATATTTCTTATAAGGTGTAATAAATCTAAAAATTAAAAAAATAATCTATATGAAAAATATTTTTCTATTAGTGAAGTAACCATTTTTTTTCATTGCGTTGTTTGATTTTCTTATTTATTATACTTAATAGTTAATTAATGCATTGATATGTACTTCAATTGCTTTGACAAGTACTAATTATATAAGTGATTATGCACTTCGTTTGTACCTGGAAATCTTTTTGAATTTTTTTATTTAAATGTTTAGAAATTTCCGTAGAATTTATTGTTGGAACAAGACAAGACAATTTTATTCCTTTTAAAAGTTCATCACCATTCCCTTTTCCTAAACTTTTTTGTTTAGAAAAAAAAAAAAGAATTCTTTCTAATTATACATGGTTGGACTACCAACAAAGGTTGTCTAGTTGGTAACGAATTTATGTCCCATAAAGATAAGGATTCGACTCCTGCGGCTAATGTAAGGACTTTGTTGGACCCCGAAAATCAAGCCGAGGTTTGTCTAACTTTGTTGAACCTCGAAAATCAAATCACTTAAACTTTTCAATACAAAACATCGCTGGGCTATTTCATATTGTATAAATTTCAGATATCATACTGTATAATATAAATTCTCCGTGCAAGCGTTCCTATAGTAATAATTGTAATTGGAATGATTCGTAAGAACTACATAATCGAAGCTTAAAGTTGAAGGAAAATTTTGCCTTTGCTTCAAATAACAGTCAAAAGTCACTACCAAAAAAAATGACAGTCAAAAGTAATTTGTTCCTGTATATGCGTCGTATAATTGCATAAACTTCTCTCGAGCCTTTATTTAGAAGTGTTATCCATTGATCATCTTTAATTTAGTTCTCATCTGGCAATTTGCATTGCCAAAATGGATTTTAAGTCTTGCTCACAAACACCAAGCTGAAACCAAAGGTTAATTGCCATCTAAAAACAAAAAAGTTAAGGAGTGAGACAAATTTTATACTAGTATCATGCAATCTAGCTATATAATATCCCAGATATCAATTGTCTCATGATGTTTGCCCTGATTTGATAAATATATTGTACCAAAATTCCATTTCTTCACTGAGCTGACAAGAACCATGATTGTCCTCAATTTCTCCAAAAGTATCTGAGGAGACTGCACCGTAAAATCCTGCAATAGGTGGATTAATATTCCTTACGGGTAAACCGTAATTGGCAATCATTACATTTGCAGTGACAGTACTAGAAGCAGCACTTGATGCATCCAAACTAGTATTTGCTTGTGCCTCTTGCAAGATACGTGAGGAAGCATTGCCATTGTGCACTCCACTTTTCTGGATCCTCTTCTTCAAATGGGTATGCCAAAAATTCTTTATTTCGTTGTCTGTTCTTCCGGGTAAGCTTGCCGCTATAGCAGACCATCTATGCAATCAAGGGGTTCACAATCACAATGAAATTTTAATTTTCATCTTTTATTACTTACTTGACCAAATTCACTCACATTCTATAACATACTACATATATGCTACATCTGATCTGATCATATCTTACTGATATTTTTATACTAGAAAATTATATATATGTATATATATATATATATATGGCATCTTTTTAAATCAATACACACGAGATGCTGGAGTTTTTGTTTCCGTAGTCAGAACTCATGCACGTAGAGAGACAGTATAGTCAATTAATATGTTAATTAGGTACCCTACACCCACCTGTTTCCAAGAATTCCATGTAGCTTTAGGATGGTATGTTCTTCTTCTTTGCTGAATTTCCCTCGTTTAATATCAGGCCTCAAGTAATTTATCCAACGAAGCCTACAACTCTTGCCACACCTTAACAAACCTAAACAATCATATCATATCATATAGATAAGATTATACAGAAAATGTTGCATATACAGTAGTAGCTAATTGGTTTGTGTTAGCTAGGAAAAAGGAATGTAATTAGCACACTGACCAGCTTGTTTAGGAAGGGCACGCCAGTTTCCATGGCCATATTGTTGAATATGAGAAACCAATATCTGATCTTCTTCAGCAGTCCAAGGTCCCTTCTTCAATCCCATTCTCTCACAACAAGGAGTTCTCGTCATGGTCACTGCACTCAGTGCAACACAATAATAATGTGTCTCCTTTTCTTTGTACTAAAATAACTTTGATTTGGTCTGGCCTCGTGCTCACGCTCTTTCAAGGTAGCTTCGGCTAGCTCCTTTATTAACTACTATACTAGGGAAAATATATAACATGCGGTCCAAATAAACAGTATATATGGCTACCAAAACAAAAGTGCTTGATAGTGATCACGTCATATCCCTTTTCGTGGGTTTTCCAATTCCCGTTTTACTTCTCCAAATTAAAGCACGCACACCCACAGTACAAATTAAATAATTGGAAATTTGTGTTTTAGTAGGCTAAACGGGATCAAAATTTCTATACTTTTATAATGAATTTAGTTTTCATTTTTTTAATAATAAAATGTGAATTTAAGTTTTCCTAACTTACAAAAATATGAAAAATTCTGAGAGGTTAAATTTATATTTTTTATTATCAGTCATTGTTAATTTTGTTAGTAAAAAAAATTTGAACTCACAATTTATCATTTTTTCTTTTTTTATCATCAAATCAATTTTATATTTTAAAATTTAAATGTAAAGTTTATTGACATAAGAATATAAAGAAGTTGATCACTATATTTAACCATATTAGAAAAGTAAAAACATTGTTTTCTTTAAATAAATACTACATAGGAAGACCTTATCACATATATTTGTAATAATCTATAGAGAGATGGGCCACTAGAAGAAACTGCTAGCATAATTGAAAATGCAACAATAATGACTTTGAATCGTTTTGTCATAAAGTACCATTGCTTTGTAGACTCCAACTGACTCTTTAAAACTAGGGCGTCCTGTAAAAGGTTAAAAGTAATGATAGTTTTGGGAAGATAGGTCAAAAGTAGTATGCGGCATGGACAAAATGGACTTCTTGTCCATGTCTTGCTACTGTTTCTGCCGCCTCTTTCCATTGTCCTCGTTAAGTGCTACTTATCATCTTCAATGGTTTTTGCCCTATTTTGGATTCTTCCAGCACCAGGATGATGCTGCAATACGTACAACAAAAAAATAACACATGAAATTTGTGGCTCTCAAAATTCACGCATGTATATATCTTTTTCTTTCCTGTTGCATTATATTATATAGGAAATTGTTATTTAAATTAAATGAGAATACTTTAGTTACTGTGAGAAAGGAAAACAATAAAAAAAATAAGTTAAATTTCAATTTCGACCCATCTTTAATTTAATTCTTAATATGAAATTTTGATTTCTTTATTTTTTTTTGTGATTTTAGTTCTTACATTTCAAAAAATTATAATTTTAGTCAAATTCTTAATTTTATATATGATTTGTTTTCTTTTAATTTAATTGGACTATAAATCTAGCATTCAGATAAGGTACAATCAAAAAATAATTTAATTGATTAAAATGGAAAATATAAAAAAATAAAAATATATACTAAATTAAAGATTAGACTTAAATTACATATTTTTTAAAATATAGGGGCTAGTTAAAATCGAAAAAAAAATCATGAATCAGAAATTAAAAAGGTATTAAAACTGTAATTTAATCTAAAAATTATTAAATTTTATGTAAACGGTGAGAGGAATTAATCCTGATATAATCAAGTTTGTTTTAATTAATTTCAATCTTAATTTTCCTTTGTCCATCTCAATTGAACTTCATTTTGTTGTGTCTTATATATATATATATATATATATATATGCGCTCTCTCTTTCTCTCTGGCGATCTTTTCTATATACGAGAATATTACTATATATATATATATATGCGCTCTCTCTTTCTCTCTGGCGATCTTTTCTATATACGAGAATCTTAGTAATATACATTTTTAAATACATCCTTTATCATTCATATATATCTATTAAAAATCATAAAATTAATTAAATCTCACTATTTATTTTATTGGATAAATGTTTTTTTTATTATTGAATAAGTGTGAATTTAATCAATATTGACAAAATTGATTTTGTAAAATTAATTTTAATTAAAATTATTTTTGAAATAACGTGATTTGTGTTTTGATATTTTTATTATAAATGCATGTTTGGAGTAAAATTATTTTAATCCAAAATCAATTTTAAACTATTATTCTTCGACACTCTTACACGCATACTATAAAACATGAAGTTTACTGTACTACGAAGAAATCAAGACACTATACATTCATGAAGAGTACGGGCTTTGAATCCATGTAATGTAATGCACTTTATGTTGTTTTTTTCATTCATCCCCTTTCTTCATATTCTTCTTCTCGCTTTGTGAGACATCCTATGAACATCAAGAAGATATATCTCGCCCGTGATCCCTCTTGAAAAGGTAGGAAAGTGGCTTTTTCAAGAAAAAAAACGTTTAAAAAAATGATTTCTTAAAATAAAAAAATCTTATTAAAGTAATAAATAAACTCTTATATTTTATATATATATTACTCGTCATTCTTTAATACAAAATTATCTTTTTATCACTGATTAATACTTGTCCTATATTTTTTGAAATTTCTCAACTTTTACCCTTAGATTTCTATTCTTTTTAATTTTGAATTTACTATCGTAAAAAATATATTATATTACCCTAAGATCTCACCTCAAAAATTGTTTTAGATTTAAAGATAAATTGGATCGATGCTGAAAATAAGGTAACAATTTTTAATTAAAAAATAAAAGTAAGAAATAAAAACACAAATGAATTATTTCAATCCCACGTGAATTGAATTACAGGTTGCAAAAATACTACTATCTAAATTTATGTAGTACCAAATTTTCCAACGGCACCCAATATATTCTATTCACGTTTAAGATATTAAGAATATGTGTCGGCATGGCATGGCATGCCAAACTTATGAAAGTGAAAGGAAGTGGGTTTCATATATATATAGCGCTCAATGGTCACTGCAAGATTTTCTTAGAATAATTTGTCTCCGTATCTCTTTGGGCATATTGCAGCTAGGTCAAATCATCATACAAAGGTTGACTTTGGTGTGAAAAAAAATATATAAAAGAGAGAAAGACTCTTCTTTACTTTGATCATTACGCCTTCAAATTAATTAATGAACTAAAAATTTGTGCATATATATCCCAATTCCCAAAACATTGAACTTAGATCACAATTGCAAAACTCAAACAATCATATCAACTGGTGATCCTTTGTTTAAATTTAGTTTTCTTTAAGTTTGAGTGTTGATCATATTTAACAACAGATTTTACATTAAGATATGTATAGGATGAGAAAAAAAAATAGTTTAAAAATTAGAAAAAAGTCAAAGAAAGAGTTTGCACCACGTTAATGCTTTGTTTAGTAGAGAAGAAATTGAATTTTGTCAACAGTGTTTTAAGGGTAGTAGTAAAAGATTAATAAAAACATTTTACTGAAAGTTACAGTGAAATGTGTTAAATATTTTTTTTTATATTTTTATTGTTTAATCAATATTTAAAGAATGTTTGTTACAGTAACGTTTTCCTTATTCTTATTATTTAATTAAATATTATTAATCATCAAAAGATAAAAGTTAATAAGTATTTTAAGGACACTAATTAATGAAATAAAAGTATGACCTTTTTTTAACAAAAATGAATATTTATTGTATCTGCAGAAATGCAAAAGTCATATACTAACATTTACTTTTAAAATAATTTAAAACATTTAATATGACATATTTACTTGTATTTCTTAATCATTATCTTTAAAACACCCATCAGTAAGACCTTCATTTAAAAAAGCATGTACTAAATAATTTATTTAAATATATATTTTAATTAATTTAAATATCACGAGTTTCTTTTATTTAATCCATCCTTTTAAAAAAATTATAATTTTGTCGATGTGATTTTTTTGTATAATCATCTTAAGTACTCTTAAGTTATATTTTTGCTTAAATTTTGGTTTTTTAAAATATCAAATTTTGTATTTACTTCCTTTTTATCTCATTTTGTCTCCAGTTTTTAGAGTTGTGTAAGTATATAGCAGACAAAACTAACATAAGACTCATAAAATAATTAGATGGAAGAGGGAAAAATAATTGCAAGGATTACATATTTTTTAAAATAGGTAATTATAATTTTTACTTAGAGTACTGCTTAACATATTTTTGTGAAAGGATAGCATTGAACTAACCAAAATCTGTTTGAATAAGTGAAGGTTTTGCAAAGAATCTAAATGCTTAGACAATTCCTTTCTTCATATTAAAAGAGATAGAGTAGACGCAACTAGAAGGAAAGTCATATCGCTTGGAACTTACATTAGTTTGTTTTTGACTGAATTGAGCAAGAAAGAGATACAGTAGAAGAAATGAAGTAAAAAGAGGAAAAATACGACTTTACGTTAAATACGACTTTTATTTATATTAAATACGACTTTACATGGAAAATGACGAAGAGGGTAGTGGGCGAAGTGAATATAGTTATATAAAATGAATTTGTAATAAGGATGTAAAAGTTTTTATATATAAAAATATATATTTCTTACTACTCAGTTTTTTATTCATTCAAATAAGATATTTTTAATTTTTTTTCTCTTCTTTTTTCCATCTTTATTTATTTCCTCATCAAAACAAATGTCTTACCCTTTGCTTCTTTCAAAGAAATAAAAATAAGGAGAAAACTTTCAAATAATTTTTTTTTTAAAACATTTTTTCTATTTTTTTTGTTTTATCTTCAACCATTCTCATTCTCACTATTTTATCAACTCTCATAACTTTGACTCCTTGTGGTATTTTTTTTTTATTCAAAAAATATTAATTTTGTTATAATGTTAGTTTGGTCCTTAGAAGGAATCAAACTTTGAAATCTTTTCACTTTTTTATTTATTTTGTAATCATCCAACTCATCTTATATCTTTGACACCTCTTAGTATAAATGTGTAACAATGAACAAATTATATAATGCCTTCATGAACACAATAAATGCTAAAAGGTGGCTGCTCTTGGTGGTTTGTGATGGCAAAAGTGATCTTTCCTAAAATGTAGAGATAAACATAAACTCCTTCAACTGATCAATGCTCCTCTTTTGGATTCCATTTCTCCTAGTGTTCCTTGAAATGAAATCATGATTTGGATATGCATTTGCTTAAGATGTCTTTTAAAATTTGGTTGACTTTTCTAATAGACTTGCCACTAAAGATGAATTGTTGAGACTAGATGCAAATGATGTGTGTCTATTTCATATTGAAAGACATAGGCATCTCTTCTTTAAATTGTTGGAATTAAAATAATTCCTTAGATAAAAATCATCATCTAATAATCTCAAATTAATCATGTTAATCATTAAGAAATTAAAACAGAAGCATAACTGAATTCATAATTACTAATTACTTTGTAGGGATAAGAATAATTATCATATGTATGTCTTAAGAATCATAACCTATTTAATAGACAATCCTAAAATTATCTTTTGGATATCTCTATCTTAGCTCATCATAAAATATAGGATTATCCATCCATACAAATTAAAGGCACATAGCATATTAGATATATTAAAGCCCAACTTACCTAAAATTATTAGATCACTTTTAATTGAGCTTTATGACATTCGCAATACTTAATTATTTACATATAAGGCGAACGTTGGATATTAAGGCTAGGATCGATCCAACATGAATGCCCCGGTTCAAGTGAAAATTCTGAAACCATTGATCAGCTTGGTTGACGTTTTACACTTGTTTGAATTTGACCATTAGTGCTAAAAAGGATTAAAAAAAAAAACACCCACTTTCTTATTAAAAGTAATTATTTACTGGGCAGCAATTTATGCTATGTCGATGACTCGAAATGCAATTATATATTTTTCACCATGAAATTCGCAACAATTAGAGCATTTGCTTTACCTTGCTAAATTATCTCAATATTAAATAAATTATAAAAAATATAAATTTTACTAAATTATATTTTATTTATGTAACTACTTTTATTGAAATTATAAAAAAATTATAATTATTACTCAAACATGTTTCTTTATAAAATATTTGAATAATAATTACTGAAAGGGATCAATGAAAGAGATATTCCTTATCCTTATCATTTATTTTCTTGAAATCTAATGATTAAGATTAATTCATTATAATCATTAAATTTTTAAAAAAATAATGATGAGGATAAAAAATAACTCTAAAAGAATTATTTTTAAAGTAAGTTGATAATTTCTCATAATTTTTAATATTTTAATTATAATATAATTTAAATTTATGTTTTAAAGTTATATATATATATATATATATATATATATATATATATATATATAAAGATAATATGCTAATTTATCTAATCAGTTAGTAGAAATAATTCTTCTTGTTACATTTTTTAGATTTAATGTATTTTATGACTATTTATCGACATCATTTAAATTTATTCATAAAGAATATTTACCGAGATTAATGGCAAACTTTTTTTCTCTCCGTGCTAGCACTCTTCTCGGTGAGTAAATTCAAAGTGTCTGGTGATTTTTTTCTGTTTTGTTTCTTGAATCATGAAGCAACCTGAAATAGACAAGTTGACCTTGGATGGAGAGGAGGAAGAGCTCGTAGCCTAAGAGATTTTGTTTACCTTATCATCAAAATAAAGATTGGTCTCACTCTCACGTAGTACATTTGCCCAGTTTACTGTTTAGTGATTTTTTATTTTTATTTTTATTTTATTTTTTATCTATCTAAATTTATTTTGCTATTTTTAGTTCCAATAAGTTTATATTTTTTAATTTTAATCTTTGTAAGATATTTAATTTATTTTTAGTTCATGAAAATTTATATTTTTTTAATTTTGATTCTTATAAATACAAACTTATGGTAATTATAAAGGAAAATTTTAAATATTAAAGAAACTAAAATTTAAAAAATATTAACTTGTAGGGATCAAAATTAAAAAAAAAACATCAATTTTCAGAAACTAAAATTAGGAAAAACTTACGGAAACAAAAAATAATAAAAAAGAAATGCTAACTTATATTTAAGTCTACTTTGTACAAGTCGATAAACTCTTTACATTGCTATGAAGAACTAAAACTCTTTTGAACTTGTACACACTTGTAGCACAAGCTTACAATATTTGCTGAATTGTTCATTATGAATCTAAAAAATATTTTATTTATTCAGAAATGTTTATTTATTATTATAAAAATAGTTATAGTTATACTCTACATTACAAAAACTAAAACTAAAATACCAGAGATTATAAATAAATTTACCACGCATATCTCATTGTATCATCGCATCTTTTCTATAATTTGATCCATCGTACATATCCAAGAGGTGAACAACCAGATTTTTCAGACAAAGAGCAACTTCTTAGAAGAATAATTTGAGGTGAAAAACGAAATCAATGGGATAATATTGACAAACAGAAACCATGATCGAATAAAATAAGGTTTTCTGACGAGCTGCATATACAGTACGTCGGAACTCTTAACGTATTCTACCGTGCCCAGGTATGTCTTTTTGATACATAACCTATAAGTGTTTCAAACAACATTAAGAAATTGAAGAATCTGAAAAACTTAGAGCAATAAGAGGAATCATTGGTCCCGTGTATCTATTTCTTCTTCCGAATCTTCATCATATTTTGCCTCAATAAGCTCCGGCTGAACCGATGGCTTCCACTCTAACGGTTCTCCGGTCCGTGTTTCTATGATTGTTCAAGCTGTTCCTTTTTCTCTGGTAATTCAATTTTTGTATAGCACACACGTTAAGGAGGCACTATATGGATCTGTGCTCACGTGCTTATGTATCACATTAGATACTAGGATTCTTATGAATAATTGTGATCATTAATTTTTTTAGTTTAATTTCTTTATAAAAATAATTTACATTCTCAATCAATAAAAAATAATAATAAGTATAACTTTTAAGATAATTATTATAAAAGATAACATATTATTAAATAGTAATATTTAATAATTTCATAGTAATATTTAATAATTTCAAATTGGTTGATAGTGTATATGATATTCATATACTACTTACTTTTTCTATATAAAATACAAAGGATATTCTCTATTTCTTCCTCTAAGATTTGCACGGTCAATTTGATTTTGCAAATAGACTAGGGAGTCAGAATCCTCTGCAAGAACATATTCGTAAAGTGAGGATGGTCAGAAAAATAAGAATGACATCTAGAAACTATCAATATAACAACCAAAATGATTCATATTACATGTAAGTAGAAGAAAATGAATCACACATGCTAAGAGTTTTGTTATACATTCATGATAAAAGCCTACTTTGTGAATCTAATTTTTAGTGAATAATAACCTTAGAAATCTATTTGGTATTTTTTCAAATTGGAAAAAATAACGAGAAAATAAAAATTGAAATTGAAAGATTGATAAGTTGAAGATAATTTATCAAATATAATTATTTTATAAGAACTTAAGGTTTCACATACTAATCAAAAGAAACACTCTCTTGAGTGTGTTTGATATAAAATTTTATCAAAAATTGTAAGTGATTAAGGAATCTATTTATAATCCTACCAATAATTCCTAGATTAGATCTAAGGCCCAATAACCAATCAAATCAAATAATTTAAAGTTTAAAAACAAGAATAAATCATATCCTTGTGAGCTGAAATTTATGGGCTTTGATTCTTATTTTTTGCTGTAGTGATCATGTTGAGTCCACCCAAATCAAACTCTTCCTACTTGATGATCTTCTATCACTTCATAAAGCATATCTCTCACCCAGTCCCTTTCATAAGTTTGTCACCTCCTGGTCTTAAAAACTCATGTATCAACGATCTATATTGCTTACGCTGTTGGCAACACATAAATAGTTTCAATGTTCCATATCCAACATGATAGTTAGTAAAATAGTGTGGGATGAATATAACGTGAAACCCATATTTTGGAACAAATTTTAACAACAAAGTAGAATGGGTACGACGGCTAGGCCGGGGCTCAAACCCCTCCATACAGTATGGAAGCCATTTTTTTCACAAAGGAGTGGAGAAGAAAATGATGTAAAATAGTATTAAAAAAATAGATTATACCTTTATCTATTCATTTTATATCAGTCCGATACAAAGGCCCATGAATTAAAAAAAGTCCTCTATAATGGCCCATTGACATTTAAAAAATTATATTAATAACTTCATCCAGCACTATGTTTCTGTTAACACCCAGATTATAACAAAAAAACACTTGGCACTTCACTCAATCATGTACGGTAACACTCAAATTGAATGTTTTAAATTTAGATTGAATTGATTTTGAAAAAATTACTGTTAAATTAATTAACTTTGAAAGAACTGAGGTAGAGAAAAATGACTGTAACTCACTTTACAAGGAATAGCAGAAAAAGTAAAAGCCAATGACATGTACAAAATGTCAATGCTTTAATCAAGGGTTATTATATTCATACACTTGATTTCCATGGGATCTCACTTTCACCTCATTTTTCTTCTTATCTCTCACTTTATTTCCCATTTTATCATTTGTATTTTGTGGCATCTATCAGTGTCTATCTCTTCCTTAACTTTTCCTCTCTATCTCTCTCTTTCTTCTAATCAAACACTCAGAAATTAGGGTGTGCTTTTAACTTTTTTTGTTAATCAATCAAGCCAACTTAGAAAAGGAGCTCCCTTCTCTCCCATATTCTGTTAACTGTGTGTTACTCAAGGAAAAGTCAAGGTTTCAACCTGCAGTGGAACAAAGATAAATGTTCGATCCAGTAGTGGAACAAAGATATATGTTCACTAAGCATAGAGTCAGGGATCCATACTTGTTTTGTTATATCCTCGTGAAGAATTTCAGCCTTTTCTTGAACCTCCACCTGCCAAAATGCTAATAGGGAAAACAGAGTAGTTAAATCCCATTTTCTAAGCTATGACAAGATACATTCAGGAACTGACTGTAAACTATACAAAGACAAAAATCAATACAAGAATAAGTAGTAGAAATATGGTTTCCTATTACACTAATTTTCAAATTCTTAATTCCTATTTCAGATAGTTGTGTCCTTTAAAAGATAAAACACTTGTTCTTTATGTATCAAACAACTTACAACACTTAATTTTGGGAGCAAGCTGGCTTTCACTTTTTGCTGCAAATCCTCACATTCTTGCTGTAAGCAAAATAACACAATTGGTTATAATATATTCTAGGACAGTGAGAGAATCAATACTTATGTAATAACCATATAGTTTCCTATGCAACTATGCACTGAAATGTTCATAGTTGATTCAGGGGAAAAAATAATAGGTTCATTGCAAGTCATTTACCTCTGTGAAGTCTTCATCAGACAGCTCAGAAATGGGAACAGCCTTATACATGAAAGAAACTCGCAAGAGAGTTCCATTTAAGATATACATAGAGCCACATTAAGAAATATAAAGTAACTAAACAAAAGTAGAGAAAGAAAGTGGTCAGCACACAGTATCAGATCTGTATGTAATTTTGTACCTAGAACCCTCGTGAGATGGTAAGACTTCCTTTGCCTATAATCATTGGAATCCACTTTGGCTCTGACAAAAGTTCCAACAGCTTCAACCATAAAACTTTCAGGCTGTTTTTTTATAACTCTAGCACCAAACTTCGTTTTAGGTAAATGAGGTTTATATTATTGGCAGTAATGGACGCAAAGCGGCTATGCTAGATAAAAAAATCTCCCTTTTTCAATGGAGGTTTTCCAATTAAGCTTGATAGTCTGCTTCCCATGCTTGTAGTCTGATCATTGAAATGCTTGTCTGTAGAACTGTTTTCTATTTTATCATTATTTTTCTCCTCTGAATTGTACCAGTTCTGGCTGGCTGGCTTATATAATCTTCACCCCTATGCCTTGACATCGAATCATTTTGTTTTTCTTCTTCACCTTTACAATTTTTTCTATGATGCAGTAAATCTTTACCCTTTTTGTAGTTGGGCTGTGCAGCAAAGATATCATCACTAGTCAATCCTTCTTTCATCTCTGAATTGTACCTCTTCCGTTTGGCTGGCTTAGAATCATCATCAATAACCCGTGACATCGAATCATTTTGCTTTTCTTCTTCACCTTTACTAATTTGTTTATGATGCACAATTTATTTACCCTTCTTGTAGTTGGGCAGTGCAGCAAGGATATCACCACTAGTCAATCCTTCTTTTACCTTAATAATTTCCCAATACTCCTTGAATAGACATTCATATGTTTCTGTGTCATCTAAGGTTATTTTGTTCTGCAATGAACAAACAAGTTTTAAAGGACAATATATAGATAATATCTCTTTAAAAATAATCTGAACATAAAAAGAACAGGGATAAGCAACACATGTACTACCATCTGATTAAATCAGTTTAGCTGTTCCAACAACAAAAAAAGGGACTCTAGAATTTTGGCTCTATAGCACAATGACTTGACCAACCATTTTCACTTTAACCACAAGATTCAAGCTATGTTTTCGCCGTACACAATCCCCGATGTTGCACATTATTTTTACATTTAGAAACTGAAAACATCTTTAGCTTCCACAAAATTATAATGCTGGCATCACCCAAATCTTTGTCTTCACACCATTATCACCTAATTTTTTTTCCCTTTTTCCCTCTAATCCATTATGGTATTTACATGTCTCCAGCTTGAAAATGGATACTTTAGCCTTTAGGAATTTGTTAATTATTGTTGAAGTAAAGATAACTAAATTATGTGCAGTTATAGTAAGAGAAGGAAGGGTACGACAGGGGAACCAGATTGAGTGCATTCACACAGTCGTGAATCATCACTGTTGGATGAAGAATGAGCGGTTTACATTCCGTATACATTTTTTAAGTTTGATTTAAGAGAAAAATATGATCCATCTGATCTTCATCTAACTGTTCCGGGCTCGTGTAACAAGTAAGTTTCTTAAAGCCTATTCAAATTCATGTTATCACACAGCTACCCCCTCTGAGTCATGGTCCAAATTTCGTTCTACAATCAGCGCTAGCTCAGAACAGTCAATGCATAAGCTTTTTACCCCTCAAACAAAAGTAAATTCTGAGGCAGCAAAGCACTTTCTGCACACACCTTTTGGACAGCCAGTACAATGAAACTTAGAATGTTCATTACAGTCGAAGCAAAAATGGCGACCTGAAATTGAAAAATATATAGAAAGAAAAGCGCATCATTATATGTTAAACTATATTTGCATAAACCTCTCACTACAGCTAATCACTCCCAAAAAGAGAATACTGACTACAAAACTTGGAAATATTCAGTAGGAAACCGAGAATGTGGCAAATAGAACTTATCCCCTCCCCACATGCAAAACGTTACTCTTATATTTCTATCACATGATGGACCAAGTATCTTCGTTAGTACTAATTAATAATTAATACTAATGGAGTATTGTTTTTCGGTAGATGCGCAAAATAAAATCCTCGTATTCAGTGTTATTGTAGGCAATAAAATTTTCAAAGAAAATATAATATTCGGATTTTATTCTGATTTTATTTCTTAACCTTTTTAACCATAACTTCATAAGATAACTTTAAATATATATATATATATATATATATATATATATATATATATATATATATATATTATATATGATATTCACAATATCTAAGTTGATTTATAAGTAAATATGTTCAATTTTGTTTTCGTTATCTCTAAACTGATTTAATAAACTCTGAAATAAATTTGATCACGATTTAATTTAACATGCCAAAGTAAGATAAAGTCTTTTGTCTTTTATTTATTTTTTTAATTAACTTAGGCCCTGTTTGGAAATGGTTTTTGTTGTTTTTAGTTTTAAAATTTTTATAATCAACAACCAGTTTTATTTTTAATTTCAAAAAAATCTTAAACCAATATTTAAAATATGATTAATTTCAAAATAAACTTATTCTGAAAGTTTTATATTGTATTAAGGTTTTGTGTGATGGTGATGATAATGATGATGTCAACAATAAAGATTTGTAATGACAATAACCATGATAGCTATGGTGATCACGAGGACTTGGTGGTGTCACCATTGATGTTGGAGGCATGACTTTGGAAAAATGTGTGTTTTTTAAACTAAAATCAAATTTACAAAATATTTTTTCTTGATTTAAAAAATGAAGGTAAAATTCTTTAGAAAATGATTTAGAAACTATTTTAACTCCATTTCTTGCCAAACACATTTTATTTTAAAATTTATATTTAAAATCAAAAACTAAAAACTCACAGATCACACCAAACACATCGTTATTAAACTAAAAATTTTCTTTTCAATTTTTTATGGTTATTGTTTTTATCTTCTTAATTTTAGGTATTTTTTAAAATAAATAAAAGACATTTTTGATAATCAAATTAATAAAAGTGATTATCAATACCTTTTATACTTTTCATGGTAATTAAATGAGAAGTGAATCCAAAGTAGTTAGTGTTAAAGCTTTATTTATTAAAAAACTCGACAAGATATCAAATTAATGTTAATTAAAAAGATAATTTAAGCAACTTATTATTGACAATAAAATATATATTTTTTATTAAAAGACATTTGATTTCATAAAAGGTCATCATCAATACTTGTATCACACTGTAAGACTTAGTTATTCAAATACACTAGTTTAATGTCCCGTGTCTTACATAAATATTAAATCTATATTTATAATTTATAGGAATAATTTTTATATTATTTTTAATATATTATTAATTAATTAGTTTAAAATTTAAGAAATGTATATAAAGGTATTTGAATGAAGCATATGTATACGAAAGAAATGGAAACTCTTATTCATGTGTGACTCTTAATTTATGAAAATTTTAGAAATTGATAGTTAAGAGGAAAGATATTTTAAATTTTAATTTAATACATTAATTTTTTAAAAATATATTTATTGATTTAATTTTATATTTATTAAGTATACACAAATTTTGTATTAATTATAATAACTACGTGATTTTTATGATTTAAACATTCAAATTGATAGCATATTAAAGAAAGTCTCAAAAAGACAACATTAATTCAAAATATTTTCTATTATTATTATTATTTATAAAAATTGTGTATATATTTAAGTTACATGTATATGCAAATATATTTATAAAGTGATTATTTGTAAAAAAATATATTTTTATTGTATATTAATATCAATAGAATATGTTCTCCACGGAAATTAAAATATTTATTTGATCGAATAACTGAACTAAATAATGTTATTTAATAATTTTGAACGAAATGAATAAGGGATTATCATATGTCATTACTTCAAAGAAATTAAATCAAATTTTATGTAGTGGTTTTAAACTGTCAAAGATTGTAATTTCTTAATATTGTTAGTCCAATTTACATGATATGATAAAATTGAATCAATTTTAAAAATTAGAGTAATAAATTGAATTTAAAAAATTAAATCAAAACTAAAAAATAAATTAGAGGATTGATAAAGTAATTTAACCTAAAAAATATTGAAGACTGGGGGGATTCAGCAAGGTACATTGACCAGGGAAGAATGCTTGAAGATCAGATTTGATTTTAGCATTGACCAACCAAAGCTCTCTGCACGACCAGACCAGTACTTGCTTTCCTTTATGTGAGTTGAAGCAGTAGCCATAAATAAGCCATCGGTGGTTACAGTAATCAAACTTCACCAAATTGAGCTTCTGTTTCCTTATGCACATGCATATTGAAACTTTTTTCTTTGGCTTACGCATATGACTTGTCGACTGATATAAAAATATGACTTTTGCCCTTTTTGTAATTTTTTTGTTGTATTTTCTGGTTGTATTTATTAAAAGATTGATTTTTTTTTCTATTTTTTGTTATGGGTATATTCACGGCTCTTTGTCATTTAAATTTTTCTCAACTTTTTTGTATTTTTATTTTTATTTTATTATCCATACAAATTGGGTGTGTTCACAAAGAACTAATTATAACGTAGTCTAGACAAGACTCATAAAGTGAAACTTGTTTAAATGGGTCAAGTTAAATATGTTTTAAAAGCTTATTTAGTTTTTTTCTTCTTAAATAGGTCATAGTTTTCAATACTTTTCATAATCATTAATCATAAATAAATAAATAAATTCTAAAAACCAAACATGCTATTGGCACGAGGAAGGAAGAAAACTTCTATTGCGTTCTCCTTTGCCTCTGCTTTGTTGGCTCTTGTATTTATTTCTGATTCTGATTCTGATTATCGCACTTCGCTTCACTTCACTTCACTTGTACCCATATTTTCTTTAAATTTCTATATTCAGTGACAATATATTTGTGGGTGCCCGTGCCACCGAGATTATGAGAAATAAAACATGTTATTGAATGCAACTATGTCTATGGGGATTATGGGGACCAAGAACGTTGCCTATTGCCTGCTAATGCTATGAGCAAAAATTGGGAACCCAAAGTTGTCGGATCGTAGTAGGAAGCAAAAAGGGACAACATATTGTAAATTGATTCCGTGCTGAATCATATAAAACAGACGGGCTTAGTATTTTTTTTTCTAACTCAAATATTTTTTACCCAAAAATTAGGAATTAATTTCTTAAGATAATGAGACACATTTAAAAAATTAATATTTTTATTTTTATTCTTGTAATTAGACCGTGCCTCAAAATAAGAATACCTAATCTTAGAACATTTAAGTGTAAAGTGTAACATGTTTGATGTTTAGGTCAAATATTAAGTTATATATTTTTTATGACATTCAATTGGGTCGTGATATTTTAATGATAATTTTTCGCAATTGACATAACCATTATTCCGAGATCATCGATGTGCACCTTAGGTAGTTACACCCTAACGTTGATGTGACTTTACACTAAAAATATTACTCATTCAAGGTCAATCGGTATATGGAAAGGGAATCAATCAGTATATGACTTGAAAGATACACAATCACTTAACCTGAAACACAATAGCATCAATAGGCTAAAAGATAATCATTACTAAGTTGGCATATGACTAAAAGGGAACAGAATATATATATATATATATATATAAAGGTCACATATGACTTTGAGGGTATAATTTTTTATTTTTTTTAAATTTCATTTTCATCTTATTTTTCCTAATTTTTCTTTTCTTTTCATCACAAGTTTTATTATATTTATTACTTTTTTTTTATCTCTCTTTTTCTTTCACCCCATCTTACCTTAAAATGGGGTGGAGAATTAGCTAGCATTTTTTTCTTATATATAGGAACAAAACAACAAGTCCTATTGATCAACAATGAACTGAAAAAACTTTATTAATAGAAATAGGGAGTTGCCACTAAATTTATTTTGAGAAAACATTAGAAAAAGACTTAAGAGAAAATATCCTCAAAATTAATCTTTAGAGTTAATTATGCGTAAGAAAAGTGTTAATATCTTACTATGTCTAACAAAAAGACAATTATTTTTAATTAAATGTAAGAAAAATAAGATTACTTTTAAAATATCTGTATAACCTATAAAAAAAATCGTCAGTGTTTTATCTTCTTTTTTTTTTATTAGTAAGAAATACTCCTCCAAAGTGCAATGGAGTTCACCCTAGGCCACAGAACTTCTTGAATAATATAATTAAAATGGAAAATAATTTTGTCTCGACAATTTGATTCTTACTCCTACTTAATATCATCCAATCTAAGGAGAAACGCAAAATCACAGAATTTTTCTAGAAAATATTTATGTGTTGCTCGATTTAATTGAATATTATTACTTGTTAAAATACAAACAAAAAACATTGATTTTGGGTTTTGAAAAGATGAAGATTACCAAATTGTCAAATTTCATCTGTTTCCTAAAACATAAAGTTCTCGCAATAACGAAAAAAAAAATATAAAAAAATGATCATCAATAAAAGTTGAATTTATCATTATTTTCAAGTGTTTTTAGAAATAGATGATTGTTAGAACTTATAAATTATCAAACTTTCTTTAAAACTTAAGATTCTCACAATCTTGAACAACAAATATTTTTTTTAAATGATTATCACTAACATTTTTATTTTATTTCATCACACACCTATTATACTTTTATCTTTCTCTTAATACATAAGTTATACAAAATTAAATGCAATTATAATTTCACTTAAGCTATGTATGGATTGGTGATAAAAGATAGGATAGAGAGGGATATATGGAATAGAAAGGGAAGTTGCTCCAATATTTGGTTAGTAAAAATAGGGGTGAAACATATTGGAATTATTCATTCTATTTCACTGCTTTAACACACACATTCTTTCAAATGCATTTTATCTAATTAATTAAAATTTATTGAAAATTATAAAATTACAACTATATTTAACAAAACATTTTAATTAGTTAAAAAACTTACTTGATAAATATTTTTTTTAGTATTTTCTAATGTTTTTTTATGTTTACATTATCAATATATTTTTAGAATAATTAAAGAAATTAATGTTTATGTATTGATTATCATCTAATTATAAATTATTATTTAAATTTCTTTAATATGATTATTTTAAATATTAATAAATTTATCATGTTAATTGTGAATGTCTTCGTAAAATTCTTGATACTAGGTAACCCTTTTTCTCACAACTAAAACATTAAGTTTCCTTGAATTAAAAAAAACATTAAAGTATCCTCAAAATTTTATCATTAAAAATTTGAAATGGTAGCCATCCTCGACCGAAATTCTTGCAAACAAGTATTTCAACGTACGCATACATTAAAAATGATGGCTCATGATGTACTCTTGTGAAGCCAGTAACTAGAGGTGAATGATGTTGCCTTGTAAATAATGGACGAACTTGCATGATCGGTTACACATATTGTCTTTTTTTTTTTTTTTAAAATACAAAAGTATTTTTTAATAAAAACAATTTTGTTAGAGTTGAGTAAGACTATTATCAATATAACATTTATCTTTCAAATATTGAATATAATTATATTGCTTAAAATTTGTACTCAAGATTTGTTAAATTAAAATAAATTTACGTCAATTAGTTCATTAGTTCATGTGTTTGATGATATTACAATTGTTTTTAAAGACTAGAAAATGACCATGACTCCATATGAGATGTTCTAACAAATAAGGTGCTGGTAATATAATTATATATTATTTAGTGAAATTATTTTTCATTGTAAATTTTTTTGAGTATTTTCTTATTAAGTTAAAAACAATAATTAAAGATAAAACGGCTAATAAAACATAACAATTATTACAACTATTGAGGTCTTCCATATAGCCTTCAATTCAATCGAGTTTGATGTCTTTATCAAAAAAAATTTCAAACACTCACTAAGAAGAAGTTGGAGATAAGAAAAATAAGTAGAGTTTTAAAGAGTAAGCCAACAATTTCATCTTTCAAGTATTACTTTCTCTCGTAACTGGTTCTTGAAAAAGGGAAGAAAAAAACTACTTAAGTAGTCCAATAATAATAAGAATTAAAAATCATACTAAATAATTCCTAAAGTGTTAAAAAAAGCATTCAAATTAGAGATATTCGATGCTTTACAAGTTATTAAATTAATTTTATTATTTTAGAATTTTTTTTCCTAGGTCAAAGAGTACGGGAGTGACCCTCAACCCATTGAATCATAGACTAATTCTATTTGCAGTGTGTGACTGTCATTGATCTAAAATTATTTTACACAAAGTAAAAATCAAACACAAATTTTCTCTCTAAATAAATTATTTTCACTCATTTGAATGTAGTAAAACTTTACATGTGCAAGAACATTTAGGTTATTTTAGAGTTCATTTAAGAGAAAGGGTAACAATTTATGGCTTTAATTGATGATTTATTCATTTTTAAATTATTTGAATTTGAGAAGAAAAAAAGTTATGTTTTTTCCCTTATTTACTTAGTTGTATAATAAAAGTTATATATACATATATAAATATATTTTTTATCATTGTATAAAATAATAAATATACAGTAAAAAATAATAAATATAAATTTTGTGTTGTTTTGAAATAAAGTATACCATACAAGGGGTAAAATGGTATATATGAAAAAAAACTAGGCCTCATCACTACTTTATTTGCATTCACACGAAATTTTTTAATTCAGTAGACCTCAATCCTTTTACTTTCATTTTTTTTCCTAAATGGAAATAGACATTCATCAAGAATGAGAATGTTTGAAAAGAAATTATGTTCGTGAATGTCTTGAAATTTGATTTATACTTAATTTAATTGTAGAAGTCAACTCATGATATAAAATTCACTCTTACCTGTATAAATTATTTTGTTCGTGTAGATGTGTGAAATTTGTAAAATTAAATATTTGCAAAGTAATCCAAAATTAGGTGGTCTTTGAGGCTTAATAAAATAAAATGTCATCTTAATATATAGGTTTGAATCTACTTAATTTTTAAAATTGAGTTAATATGTTGAGTTTGTAGAAAAAGAAATGATTTGATTCCACAAAATATATTTTGGAAATATGATTGGAAAACCTAATATCCTAATTATGACGGTATTAAAAAAAAAGTATTGAGTTTTTGGTTTGTAAAGAAAAAAGAAAAGAAGTAAAGGGGAAAGAGGCGCATTAAACAGTAGGGCGCGGGATGTTGGGGAAGACCGAGTCGTGACCGATTCCTTTTGAGTGGCGTTGTCATTTGTCAGCATTAATGGTCCCATCCATCCTCACCCTTGGATCTCATCTTTCCCATTCCATTCTCACCGTCCGATCTTCCTCTTTCTCTTCCATTTCAATTTCAATTCGCGAGTGCGCGAGTGGGTTTGAACGAAGAACCCTAACCATCTCCGCAGCGCAAGCTGCTCATTGCAACCCTCCAAACTATCAACTGGGATCGTAACCGCTCTCTCGCCCTCGCCAGGTCTTTGATTCTTGTTTCCTCTATTTCCTTATTTCTTGCCAGCACACCAATCTTATTCTGTTCTTTTCCTCCCTAATTCTTATTTTGTTTTGCTTTCTCTCTTATTCTACTTCCTTAATTCTCTATGTGGTTTTAATTTATGTTTTACAAAATTTTCTTTTTCTGTAAGCGGTTACAATTATTTAATGAACAAGCGCTCAGTGTTTTTAATTGTAAATCTTGGCGCTCTATCTGTGAATCTTTGTTCGGTGGTTTAGGCTCAGACTCGCTTTGTTTGCAGATTTGATTGGATCGGCTTCCTGCATTCTTGGACTCGGGAATTTGGACCAAAAACAGTTCCCCAAATCTTGCTTTTTGTCTTGTTCTTGTTTCTAAGTCGTTAATGTCAGTGCAGCGAAGTAATCTCTGGCAAGTTGATTGTGGCAGGGGAGAGGAGGGTTCAAAATTGGGCAGCATATAAACTTGGATTACCCATTTTGGTGGTTTTCCCTTTGTCATTGGAACCATGGAAATTGTTGATTTGAGTGTCTAAGGTAAGTCCGAGGTATGAGTGCAGCCTATGCTGTATCTGCTTTGTAACTCAAGATTTACGGACCATGGAAGCCAATGGAATCGCTCATGATAGTAGTAGCCTAGGAGCGGGGAGAAGGGATAAGAGAGAGGTGGGAGACAAAATGGTGGAAGATTTAAGTAAATATGCACACAGCCCTGCTCACTTGGCAGTTGCCAGGCGCGACCATGCTTCCCTAAGGCGCATTGTTTCCGCCCTACCTAGGCTTGCTAAGGCTGGTGAAGTCCACACAGAAGCAGAATCTATTGCTGCTGAACTTCAAGCTGATGAGGTATCTTCTTTTATTGATCGGCGTGACGTTCCTGGCAGGGAGACTCCTCTTCACCTTGCAGTGCGTCTCCGGGATCCAGTCTCTGCTGAGATTTTGATGGCTGCTGGTGCGGATTGGAGTCTGCAGAATGAGCATGGTTGGAGTGCTCTCCAAGAAGCAGTGTGCACCAGAGAGGAAGCAATTGCCATGATTATTGCACGGCATTATCAACCTCTGGCTTGGGCTAAATGGTGTCGTAGACTTCCCCGCATTGTTGCTTCAGCATCTCGAATTCGTGATTTTTATATGGAGATAAGTTTTCATTTTGAGAGCTCTGTTATTCCTTTTATTGGGCGAATAGCTCCTTCAGATACTTATCGGATTTGGAAGCGTGGGTCTAATCTTCGTGCTGATATGACCCTTGCTGGTTTTGATGGCTTACGCATCCAGCGATCGGACCAAACATTTTTGTTCCTTGGAGAGGGCTATGTTGCAGAGGAAGGTAATTTAACTCTGCCACCTGGTTCTTTGATTGCTCTTTCTCATAAGGAGAAGGAAATCACAAATGCTTTGGAAGGAGCTGGTACACAACCAACAGAGTCTGAAGTTGCTTATGAAGTTTCCTTGATGTCTCAGACAAATATGTATAGACCAGGTATTGATGTTACTCAGGCTGAGCTTGTTCCCCATTTAAATTGGAGGCGTCAGGAGAAGACTGAGATGGTTGGGAATTGGAAGGCAAAAGTTTATGACATGCTTCATGTGATGGTTAGTGTGAAGTCAAGGCGGGTTCCAGGTGCTATGACAGATGAAGAACTTTTTGCTGTGGAGGATGGAGAAAGCATGATGAATGGGGAAAACAATGATGAGTATGATGATGTATTGACTGCAGAGGAAAGAATGCAATTAGATTCTGCCCTGCATATGGGGAACTCTGATGTTACTTACGAGGATGAGGAACATGGAGCCTTTGATGGTCAAGAAAATGGTTCTGCAGCTTCCTGTGAGACTTCTGAAGCCAATGGTGTGGTTAAAGAAAAGAAGAGCTGGTTTGGTTGGAACAAGAAAAGTTTGAAGAGTAGCAGTGATGATCCTGAGGATTCCAAAGCTGTGAAGAAAAATTCCAGGTTTGGCTCAGAAGGTAGCAATCAGAGATCAGCTGATCAGCAAAAGTCAGCATCTGACTTTCTGAGGGAGGATAGTGTAGACTCTAAGAAGGGAAAAGATAAAAACATTAAAAAGAAGAAAAAAGGAGCAAACAATGAGAGTGAGTATAAAAAGGGTTTAAGACCTGTGTTGTGGTTGACACCAGACTTCCCTCTAAAAACTGATGAGCTGCTGCCTCTGCTTGACATCTTAGCAAATAAGGTTAAGGCTATTAGAAGACTCAGAGAGCTTTTGACAACTAAGCTACCTCATGGAACTTTTCCTGTCAAGGTAATCTAAATTCCATAACCCTTAGTTTTTTGTTTTTTATGCACTGTTTGCTCTGCACCCTTACAGTACAGCATGCTCATATTACCTGTAGCTGTTTTTTGTAGGCAGTAAGTGAGCCAAAATAGCAAGATTGTAATGCAGGTCTTAGAACCATACTGAAAGAAAATACAAAATTATACTTGTATGCATAAAAAATAACGTCAAAATCACATTATTTAACTAAACAGGTAAACTTAAATTGAAAATTCATACCCGTAAATTCATGGTCATAATAAGTACTGAAAGCACCAAAACACAGAGAGAACAGAGAGACCAGAACCCAAGGCCAAAATGCAGTTGCAGATGGCTGAAATCAGCAAACAGACAAGGCAGAGACACAGATGGCTGAAGTCAAAATCTAAGACCAGAAACGCAGGTGGCTGAAGTCAGAACAGAGAAGGCCATAGTCAACACACAGAGAGAAGGCAGATAGTAGAGAAAAAGAGCAAGGAGTGAGGGAATGGGAGAGATTTGAGCATGTAAAGACAAAGTGCATCTTGGGAGAGACCAAGAGAGTAGGGCACGAATGATGGAATCATAATATTGAAGTTATTTGTTTATCTATTTATATATTTTTTGCAAACTGGGTTGTGAAACTCGACCTGCGAAACCCATCTGCATTAGCCAAAATTGTCTTGCAAAAAATTGCTGATGCCACAATGTTATGAGCTAGATTGGCCATTTCACTTTGAATCTCTGATCATGCCAATTTATGATCACAGTTCTGTTGCAGCAGCACTGGGGTACGTTAGTTTTAGCTCTGTTTCAGCAGAGAGCCCCTCCAAAACACGTAAGATTGTGCAATTTTACAATCTTACACCTGATTTTGACAATATTGGCTTATATATACACATACCTGATAATTGATGAACATTTGAATTTTTCCTGAAGCTGGCGAGATGCTCAAGTTTCCCAACTTTGATGAGATTCTGTCTGACATGAGTTTATTTTTATTATGTTGTGATTCTTGTACTGATATTTCTGCATGAGTAGATTGTAGGTGTCTCTTTGAGTGATTAAAATCATCACATGATACTTCTGTACTGTTGATTGTTATTTTAAACTGTGCCAAGAAATCAATTTTTTACGAAGAAATCAAATTGTGTTCTGAGTGTTGGTGCAATTTATGCAAGAATTCTACTTATCTGTCACTGTCTGTCTTGTGGCATGTTTCAGCATCCATTTTTTTTTATATAAATAAAAGCTTCTGATTTTAATGCTGATAACATCTGGTACTCAGGTTGCTATCCCAATAGTTCCTACTATCCGGGTGCTTGTCACTTTTACAAAATTTGAGGAGCTTCAGCCAGTAGAGGAGTTTTCAACTCCGCTCTCCAGCCCAGCACATTTCTATGATGCCAAATCCAAGGAATCAGAGGGGTCTAGTTCATGGATTTCATGGATGAAAGGAAGTCGTGGGGGGCAGTCCAGTGACTCAGATAGTCACAGATACAAGGATGAAGTTGATCCTTTCAGCATACCTGCGGACTACAAATGGGTGGACGCCAATGAGAAGAAGCGCAGAATGAAGGCGAAGAAAGCCAGAAGTAAGAAGCATAAGAAGCAAGCAGCGGCAAAAGGTGGAGATGGAGTGCAGCATCAAAGGACGGAGGATGTAGAAGAACAGTAATATCGTGGTTTGGTATCTCTGGGTAAAATCACGGCTTTGATAATTGTTGCCAAAGAGTCTTTCTTTGTGCACGCCACAACTGACGTTACAGTTCTATGTTGGAGGGCTTCTACAAGAATTTACTAGAAATTTCTTGGCCAACCAATTGTTATTAGTTAAGAAAAAGGTGCCTTTATTTTTTTCCTCGTATCGCGAAGAAAGCTTTGTCTTCTATAAATTGTTGTATTGCCAGTGAAGAGGAATTGAAGAGCAAGAGTGTTTTGCTCCCTAGATCTCGCTTTGGCTTCATTCTAGTTGTCCTTAGATACCTACTATTTGTATCTACACCTGTCGATGATTATCGATTTTTACATTTTCGTGAGTGGTAATCTTTAGTTTTAACTGTTTCAAGATTTTGGATGCTTTAAAAGGATTTATGATTGAATTGAAAATTGCATGGTATAAGCTAAAAATTCACTATTTCACGAATCGCCAACAAATCTCCCAGCCCCAGGAACTAGGATAAAATATGGGCAACTGAAATAATAATGGATAAAGAACAAGTTCCAAGTATTTTGCCCTTTAATTACTTTAAATAGATGGAGTGCTATTTTTGGCATGTGTAATGAAATTACATTATTATTCTAAAAATGCAAAAAAAAAATCTATATAGACAACATATTATTGTTGACAAACTCTAATTTACAGTCCCTACCAAAATCCGTCCTTGTTGACGCTCAAATAGCCAGCCATGACCTTTCCCCCAGTATTTCTCATTCTATCTATGAGGAAGCACCAAGTAGATCCCAACGCTCCAACCAAAAAATCAGAGTCAGCAGCCATCATGAAATTAACCCGTGGGTAATTAGTGCTGCTCTCCCTCCCCAAGCTAGCTTCATACTTCGCCATTGACACATTAGTCCTTCCTTGGCGTCTTACCTTAGTGTAGTGCGAAAGTTCCAACCAGAATATTCTTTGGTTTTGTCTATGACTTCCTGAAATCAAATTGATTAACAAGTTTGATGAATAAGAAAAACTGAAAAATCCAACACAGTCGCAGTACCTGCATCTCTGTGGACAGCCATATGCTATTAAGGTTTGGGAAATGCCTCCTGATCTGGCGGCTGCAAGTTGCATATATTCTTCGAACTCAACCACTTTCATTTCACACGCTTTGTCTCCCATCCTTACATGCATGCTTAGAAGAGGACTAGGAATCCATGGCTTGTGATTAGACAACACATATTCCTCAATATCAGACCCCGCCTTGTTACTATTTTCCTAAGACATCACCATAAGTAATTTTCAAGAATACACACAGTTTTCATAAAATCTCATGCTTTTGATCACGAAGTTCAAGTTAAAGGTCAATTTTCATACTATCATCAGAATTATCATGTAATCAGCCCAATTATCTTGAATGGAAAGTTAGGTAGATTTCCAAACTAATACCCCCTTCTCATTCTTCCCATGGGTATATAGATGTAGAGCATATTCATGTCTGTATTTTCTTCTCCACTTTCTGTATCCAACAAGAAAAATAGTACAAGGTTTACCTTAGGCCATTCTTCAGCAGGACTTTCAAGAACCATTTCCGCTGCTATTTTTCCAAAGGCAGCATGCCGGGCTTCATTCAATAAATTGCATGTGTACTCAGTTGGGAACCTCATTAAGTAGCGTACAGCCTGAAAATATTAATATTTATTTATGGCAACAACATTAAATCATGAACATAAGTAAAGAAACAAGAATAACAGTGAAGGTTGTTGTTGAGGCAAATTGCTAAAATGAGGACACAAGCAACGAGTGTACCTGTGCTCTCCACCATCGTCTATCCATTTTTCTGTGAGAAGCCACCAGACTTCCATTTATATCGGTTGTTGGTTGCAAATACTTCCACGGCTCGCCCCATATCCTGCAGCATACATTATTCACATTGAAAGAGAAAAAGCCCTTAATGTATAATTTTCTTTTGTAGTCACAATTCCTTTACTCTATGCATCTTGTTGTGACTTGTGATAGCTTATCTTGGAGTTGGTCCTGCCCATACATGCCTTGATGTATAATTTTCTTTTGAAGTCACAATTCCTTTACTCCATGCATCTTCACTTCTCATGAGTTCCAACGCACGTTGACGACATTCTAGTGAAGTTTCTAGAAAGAAGTAACAATTCCAACTAGGCCGGGAAGATCCTGTATGAACACGGGTGTCAGTTACAGTAACAATATCTAGCCAATGTTCACATTGTACATAAGTTGTTCAAAATTAATTGAACAATAACCACAAGATGGTACAATGCCATAGTATTGATCACAATAATTATATCTTTGCATCCATCATGATCAGCTCTTTTATAGAAGTTAGTGAGAAGGACTCTTATTTCATTGATTGCAATAGCAAGAAGCCCACACATTCCAGCAATTTGGGCACTAATACCAAAACCAGGTAATCTCTCCCAGTCAGCCAGAAGAAACTTGACATTCGGGTTGTTACAGTTTAATGGATCCATATGTCACGTTGAACTTTTCTAGTTAAAGGATAGTTCTCTTCATCAGATCCTGCAATCTGTCATAAGCATCTATAGAATAATAGTGGCAAGTAATTACAACATTCTTTTTAGTTACAAACCTAAGTGTCATTTTTATGATCTGAATGATGCAGTTCATGAATCTTCTTTACATGCTGTTGTTCAGATAACAATTGTATCCTAAATGTTGGAATTTGTACCGAAAAAGGTGACTTATCCAAGATAACCAACAACTCCATAATTGAAAAAAAAAATCAATTTTTTTATTTAATTTAATCAAAACTCCATTACATAATAATGCATCTGTAACCCCAATAGTAATCAAATACTAATCCTAATTAAATACAAAACTAATATGATAATAGTTTCCTAAAATAATAATGTCAGTGAGTCCATAAAAAGTACTAATAATTAAGAAACATACCCAAGGTGGATAAGCACCCTCAAATACAGCCTGCCTTGAAATTTTAATCTGTTCAGTGGTTGCAGCAGCAGGGTGTGTGTCCAACAATCCTTTCCAACTTGTCCATGGGGGAAAGCTATGATTTCCTGTGTGCTTATCGAGACGGTCATATAGCTGCGTTTTCACCTTGCTGTTTTCTATATGAGGGGCTTTAGGCAAACTGGACCTACTAATTCCAAGTTTCAGCAAGCACTCATTGCCCTCACTTTCAGATTTAGACAACACACAACTCCAAGCTGAATAAAGCAAAGACTCTCTCTCTTCTCTGCTCTTCAAATCCGTTAATCTCTCTCTTTCCTTAGGTTTAAAATTGGAGTCTGTTCTTGTCACCATAAGAAGCAAAAAAATAACATTATTTAAAGGGTTACTACATTAAAGTGCCCAGTTTATGTGTTTTATCGTATTATAATTTATAAACAGTTGGTGCATGTAAGATTGTTCTTATTGTAGTAGTGATCATGCAAAGCAAAACAATGTGCGTAGTGCATAAACATTAGTATAATTATAAGTTGCTTCGATTACAAGTGATAAAAGTCATACTCATCAAGCTTGTTTCAACGTCCTTAAAGTTTCAACTGAATTTAATAATTATTTGCATTAAATTTAGGAAAAAACGGTAGGGACTCATAGCAAAAAAAGAAAACAAAATTGTAATGGGAAATGCTATGACCCTTGCTTTTTTCTTGTGCAAAATTTTGGCCAAAATTACGTTTGACTTCTTGTTAAACCAGTTATAAAGTAATGGAAGTATACTGAATTGCTCCGATTCTATTTATAAACTTCAAAAGGCAACAGAGACATAAAATTAAAGTAATAATTGTAGACTTATAGTAATGGTGAGATGGAAATTGACTCGCTGATGTTGTTATTGAGATCAGAGTTCCGAGACAAATTAAGAACTGACGTGGTTGAGAATGAAACCGATCAAGCTGTAAATTGCCAAAGGAAGTGAGAGCAGCCAAGATGAAAGAGGCAAGACAGACCCCACAAAGAAACCCCACAACACAAATCTGACATGGGAATGAGGTTCCCATTTGAAGGGCTCTATGTGAAACCACTCTCTCAATAGACCTTTGATTCAATGCCTCCATTTCATAAAAAATGTTTCTCCTTTCTTCTTTTCTCAAAAAATTTCATGGACTAGCTAGCTTTTCATGATCCATGAAGCTTCAAACTCGTGTCTTGTTCCAACTTCTCTAAAGACACAAACCATTTTGTGGGGCCATGATGAAAATTTATCAAAGCTACATTCTTACAGAGTCAGAAATTTTGTGTATATCTCTCTTACTAGAAATAGAAACTAGATAAGTGTGGAGTCATATTAAAATTTGTTTATATTTAAGAAAAAAGATAGATACAAAATTTTAGCATAATATGGTGATCCTGTCTCTACACACAAGAAAAGCGTGATCAAAGTTGGATGAAGGTAGGAAGGAAGCGGCAACTAATAATACAGGCATTGCAAATTAAGAATGGAATGGGAAGCCATGACGTGATGACTGGCTAAGCAAAAGTGGCAAAGAAAGACACATTCCGTGAGCAAGATAAGAAACTGAGCCTGGTTTATCTTTTCTTTACCCGTCCCTTTTGTTTTTCTTTTATTTATACACATATTGGTTAGAAAAACCTGGGAAGGTGAATGAATGAGAATGTTGAGTTGAGGTTGGGGTAAAAAAAGAGAGAAGAGGTCCATATGATATGAGTGAAATGCAGTATTTTGATGCCACACAATCACAATTCACAGGTGTCTGTGTGTGGAGGGAAGTGAGAAGTGGTGCCACTTGGCATTTACTGGTACAGTGTCTGTGTCCAATCCAAGATGGTCCCCTCTCTTCTTTCATTTCTATCTCTACTGTACCTCAACTTCAATTAAAATGTGCCCTCATTCCCTTTAGCTTTATTTATTTTTAAGCAAAATCCGCAACCCAACCATTATTTATCCTTCATGTAGTTACAGAACAATAATACAATAAGAGTTTAATAGACGTGTAATCTCACTGTATTAGAAAAAAAATAAAAGGAAGTGATTTGAGAGTAGGGCAAGATTATGAGATTAAAATACATATCCAAAAGAAAAAAGAGAAAAATATTAAGAATGTCAAATTGAGATAAGTTGTGTATGCTTACTCACAATATTTATAATATAGGAGTATATTAAAATCACAATAATATTAAAATTCAATTATCTAAAAAATAAAATATCTTTAATTTAATATAATTTATTAAGATTTAAAATTTAAAATTAAAATTATAAAAGGAATAAAAATTAAATACTCAATATATAAGATTAAGATAAGTCATGTGACTCAATGAGAGTAAAAACTAAAAATAACTCATAAAAACTCTCTCATTTACAATCAACGTTATTTTGAAATTTAAGGTTTGAATTTTAACAAAAGATCTCAATTAGTTTACTAGTTTAGTATGTTAATAAAAACGCTCCTTTTAAAATAAAATCTTCAGGACTCATTCAAAATAATAGTTTTAAAAGCTGGTATATTACATTTAAGTTGCTCCAATGTTAATTCCAGAAAATATATTATTATTTAATTTTATAATTTTTATATTCTTTATGTAGAAGCATTTAACAATATAGTTTATTTATTCTCTTTTGCCTTGAAAAAAACAGTATAGTTTATTTAATTTTTTCTTTAAATTATTAAAATGATTAAAAATGAATAATATATTTACAGATAAAATAGTAAAAAGTTTCTTATGCATTCTATTATTATTATTATTATTATTATTATTATTATTATTAAATAAGTGTTAACAAGTATACTTAGTACATTGATTAAAGAAATAAAATGAGAATTTTTTTTATTGAGATGTTTAAAATTGTGGTGTCCATGATTTTTTTTTATGTTCTCCTATAAATTTCACATTAAATACTTTCTTTTTTTAAGGTCCTTAACCAATATTTTTATAACACTTGTTAGCAAGACCTTTATTATTATTATTACACGCTTAACTGTTAAAGGATATTTAATAGCATTTTTTATCTGTTATTTAATACCATTTATTGAGTGCTTTAATTCTTTTTACTGATTTATTGTATTGAAGATTGAAAATTCAGAACAAATATCTCTTCGTTCCTTTTTAATTGCTTTTAAAAAAAAATGTTTTCGCTTATCTATCATTTATAAAATTTAAGATTACATTAATTACTTTTTTTTTATCAATTACTATATTCTTATTTTTCACCTAATAATGTTTAATTAATTCACATATATGCATTTATTGTGAAGTAGAAAAGAAAAAAAAGTAAAATAAGAAACCTATAACTTTTTATTAGAATCAAGAAAATTTATTTAGTTTTTACGTAGAAACGAATGGAGAAAGTGGAAGTATAAAAAAGAAAAGGTCTGGCTAATTAATATTCTTAAGAAATTAAATAGAAAAAAATTATTGGAAAAGTCATAAGAAAGTGAAACAAATAATAAATAACATAATTTTTTATCTTCCCATAAAAATATTTTTACATCAAGTTCGGTTAACATAAAAAAAGAAACTAGTAGTATTAATTAAAGTCTAGTTTTGTGGAACGTGCTAGGGTGCGAGAATACAGTTTCCAAAGACTTGTTTAATGAAGGAAGAGCAAAATGCATGGGCCCAAATTGAAGTGGGAATCTTAACGGTCAAATTTGAAAAAGCTCCGCTCCGAGATTCTGAAGCTTTTTCATGACCGTTTGGTTGTCTTTCTCTGTTGTGTTCCTCAAATCACTCACTCTCACTCTTCTTTTAGAAGCAGCAAATTAAAGTCACTTTTATACAAAATCAATTAGTTAATGATGAGGTGCTTTCTACCTTGCTTTCGTACTTCTAAACGGAGGAACCACTTGCGTTCCGCCGATGAAGCCCAAGTAAGCAAGCAAAACCTCACTCTCTCTTAAGTCTTAACGATTTAGATATTTTGGTTCTCAAAACTTGTTTGTTACAGAACCATGTGGGAGAAGGAGCTGTTGAAGAACTCATTGATTCCATAGCAGAGTCAAAGTAAGCAATCCATTCATTCCTTTAGTATTTTGATAATATATATTTATTATCCTGTCATTTACGCTTTCAGAACAACAAATGAAGAGCAATTGAATAAGAGTGTTGAAACCAAGGATGATCGGAAAGAGGAAGCACCTCAAATAGATGAGACAAATAAAAGATCGCATCAAGAAGAGTCTTCGGAGTCACTGTTCTCTCTCTCCATTTCTTCTAGGAAAAAAGCTTCAGATGCCGAGCCTGAAGTTAACAGTCCTATTCGACTCGTATGCACAAAAGAAGCATTTGGGTCATCCCCAAGTGTTGAAGAAAGGAAGCCATCAGAGAACACCAAGCAACCAAGTTTCAATGCCATAAAGAAGGAAGAAGAAACCAAGGAATTAATCAAGAATGAAGGTGAAAAAGAGAAAGCGAATGACCCCGTCACTCAGTATAGATATCGAGATTGCCCTGATGACGGGTACGACGATATTAATTTAAATGTTAATGATTTGGATGCTACACTTAAAGATGATGATGATGATCCTCCCAGTGAGAAGAAAGGGGAAGCAGGCGCTGATGTTAACCAAACATGGGTTCAAGAAGAGTCCTCAGAATCTTTCTTTTCTCTGTCCGCTAATTCTAGAATACGAATTTCATCAGCTGAAGCGGAGAATGAAGTTAACAGTCAAATGTCAGCCCCTGCTACAAACAGCATCACACAAGGAAAGATTCCAGATCTTTCCTTAGTGCTGAATCCAATTCAGAATCTTACCAAAGGGAGGGTAGTCAAAGCAACCCTGAAGAATGATAAAGAAAACATCAACATGGTAGTGAAAGATATCAACATACCCATTAGTCCAGAGCCTAGTTTGAAGCTGTCAAACCGCAAGGCAAAGCAGAGGTTCGATGACAAAATTGGGGTAGACACCAGCCTCTCGAGCTGGTTGGTTGAATCATCGGAAACCACACCAATTTCCATCAACAATACCAGTTCTGTGGGAGAACAAACACCAAAAGGAAGAAGAGGCTCACCATGGAGTCGCGAGGATAGGCCAATTTTAGGAGCATTAACCGTTGAAGAGATCAGGATGTTTTCTTTATCTGCATCTTCAAGAAGGTCTAGAAGCCGGAGTCCTGACGAGACACCCATAATAGGTACTGTTGGGAGCTATTGGAGTCACACAGAGCAGACCATGGATTTAGAATTCAACAAAAGTGGAAAGGTAAGTATCAGAACTACGATTTTATTTTTATACATTTACTATTAGTTAGTAGACAAAATCAGAACTGCTTGTATTGCAGGATGTGAAACCAAAGAGGAGTTCAACTGCATTGCAGACCAGACTAGAAAGAGCGTTTGAAGCCAGTGCTGCAGAAGTTTGAGCTAGGGTCCTACAGGCAGTTTTTTTCTTCTGAGTGATAAAGAATCGTGATTTTTGTTGTAGCCCTGGAAGAATATTCGTGACAAATGCATTTCTTTACTATATCATTCAGTTCTTCAATTATTTTATGCATAGATTATTCTAAGTTGAAGTTCTTTCTTTCACAATTGTTTTGTGCAAATATCGAGTAATAATTAGGGTCTCAATTTGTATGTTTCTTGTATTGGCAATAGTTCATTTGCCGAAGCAGAGTACCCAGCCACCAGCAGTGCTACTGAGCGACGAATGAATAAGGGGAAAATAACAAAAATGATGCCTCTTATTAAGCCACTTACTAAAAGAGAAAGATATACTATACATTAGTAGTACAACAATAATTGGGAATCTTTTGCTTATGTACTCAAGATAACTGTAATTCTACCAACCCCAGCTCCAACAGGCCTAGACATCATGAAAGAGTCTCCTTATCTGGTCAACTGTTGAAGGCATTAACGTAATTGGGCAGCGCTTATACTGTAATGGGGAAACACGGAAACTAGCATTAGATAAAAAGTAAAAAAAAAAAAAAAAAAGGTGATGACGACTCGATGAGTTAACATTTGTTATTCAGTTGTTTGAGTGATCCCATCTGACAAGCACAGTGGGATTATGTAACTCCTGGCTATCAAAAAACTTAAATTTAGGTAGAGTGATTTGTATTCCAATAGCTTAAATTTAGCCATCAAGTCTAGAGCTCTCACCTGAGTAATATACTTAAATATGCAAGCATAGCAGAAGACAAACCCTGAAACAGTAACTACAGATGGATTTGCACGCTTTTGCGAGCATAAGGGGCAAATTGTTCTGTCTGGTGGTAGTGGTATCCCTTCTTTGGCTACCTGTTTATATTTATATATTAGATTCACAGATCCTTTAGGCAATGAACCAACACATTTTTTATAATTACATTGACATTCTAATTACTGACAGCGTGACACATCATGGATAATGTAGTGAAAAAGAAGCTTTTACAACGAAACTTTAAAATAGTTATAATTTATTTGTCCAGAATAAGTCATTCAGGTAAAATAAAGTCAAAACAACTACCGATGGAGAAAGAGAGGTGGGAGAAAAGTTAAAAATTTGTTTCTTCACCTTTGGTGGAGGCGGAGGAGGGGGAGGAGGATATACTGTAGGAGCTGACATTCTCTCCTCAGCAGATTGGTACCACCATTCCATCATCTACAAAATTCAAATAGGTGATGTGTTAATAATTATGCTCCTTAGTGATTGGCACATAAAGCTAACCTATTTAGCAGCATATCACCAGAAGGCATACTTAAGGGGGCCTCTAGACAGAACAAGAAGTCAAACTTGAGATAAACTGAACCTCCCATTAGTAGAAATATTTGATAATTGGTTTGGGTAAAAATCAAATCTAAAATTGAAAACTAACCCAGTAATATCTACCAAGCCACAACATTGTTAGTACATCTTTCACAATATTGTTAGTACACAATGAAAGAAGGGAAACATATATATTTAAAGGGTTAACCATCTCACTTTAAAGAAGAACACTGCTGCAATCAAACCGGTTTGTGCATAGTCAAGTACAGTGTACGTACAGCTGAGCAATGCTCCTTGCAATGTCTGAGATATGAATACATCATATAATCATAATCATGTGATTAAAATGGAGCACAAAACAGAACATTAATTCATACAGTCAGCATTATCATGAGTTTTATATACAGAAGGAAATTTTCCATTTTATTCTGCATAGACATAAAAGATTTGATTACACAGTAAGTTTCTCACTATGCAGGTGCAATAAGATTTGTGAACTTGAAAGCTACAGGTGCAAATGCACCAGTTATATAAGTTCTACTTCTGAATTGCTTGATTGCAATGACTTTATGGAAAACATTATAAAGATTTTATTTGTAGGATCATCGTTCATATAGATTTAATAATGTTAAAGGTGCAAAAAACAAACGTAACACAATTTAATATAATAATTTATACTTATTGTTAAAATTAATTAGAACTGAATTAGAATTACTTGTTACAAAATCAATTTTAGAAATTAAGGTCTTTCAAATGTAAGAAATAAATGGGAAGCAATAAGAAAGGATATTTTATCAAATAACATTTCACTTTAAAAACATGGTGATAGTCAATAGGTGAGGGTAAACTCACCAAAGAAACAAGTGCAAACAAGCCACAGAGTTGAATAATGGCAAAATATAAACAACATGTAATGACAATTTATCTTAAATTGTTATACAGTTATTTATTATAGCTATACCAAGCCATAAAGACAGTTTATTATCCAGAAATATACTCATAAAACCTTACACAATGATTTCTAAATTAAACTCTTCTAGATGTGAAAAGCAAATATTTAAACACCCCCCCGCCCCCCATAAAAAAGTAAAAGTAAATATAGGACAATATTATGTGTCAGTCAAAAGCAGAAAAACATGAACAGTGTCTATAAAGTATTATATCTAATTTCTTCAGTTTCTTCTTAATTCAGGGAAAGATAAAGTCATTATACTGATAAGAAAATCACATACCTTCAACCATTGAGGCCCACGAAGTCTCTCACGTTCACGGTTACGCATCTTTGAAATTCTAGAAGAGGTATCCATCTATCTTGACATGAAAGGAGAAAAGAGCAAAATCAATCATACAAACAGAAATGACAAATTTATCTTTCACCATTTAACCCAACAAATATAAAGTTTTTAAGCCGCAAAACAAAGCCCACAAATTGTTACTATCAATTATTTATTTGAGTCTGACATATTGAAGAAGGCAAATAATAATAGTATATTAGTATGTACATATCTATCTATCTATCTATCTATCTATCTATCTATATATATATATATATATATATTCAAGCATAATTACCACACCATAGAACATAGGTACATGACAGATTGATGCAGACAACCACTCATTGCATTTGAAACAAGAGTTGGTGTTATCAGAAGGATTGTGCATTAAATTAGCAACAACTACAAACTTAGTCTAATATTACAACCCAAAAGATTTTTTCTTCCATAATTCCACTCATTAACCACTTTAACACACACTCGCAACAAACAAAAGATGCAAACCATAACACTACAGCACTTAACAACCACCAGATGGTAAGAATATTTTTAAATGTTGACGACTGAGGCATGGTGGAAAAGTTTTTTCATTTAATTACACTTTGGGAACAAGGAGGCTGCCGCCAATGTATGGCAAGGTTGAGAATTGTGATATTGCTCATGTGCAAAAAAGTAAATAAAAATTATGCATGAATGCATGGCCGTTTAGTTTTTTTTACCCTTCAAATAACACAAAACAATGAAGATTTTTCTAAATGCAATATCTTATTTCTAATTTTGTACCAGCTCCTGGCCTGTAGCTCGGCAAACATGAATCCCAAGTGCGTGCAGTGCTAGCGAGTAGTATCCAGTAGCATCCAACAGGTATAAGAGCTGGTAAGCAAATTGCAAGCCTGCATTGTAAATATCTTTAACATTAGAGGTTTAAGGATATTCAGACACCAAAGAATTAATTAATTGTGACAGACAGAATGCATAGCATAACCTTGGGGGAAAAAAATAGAAATCTTAAAAATTAAGTTGATATAAACAGCCAATCCTAATTCTGAGTAACCTGTATTTGAATTTGACATACCCTCAGCACTAGCATGTAACCACGGGTAGCAAAACCCTAAAATTCTCTGAACTCTCTTCGCGACACGCGTTGTAACGGGGGCACCGGCATCAGAGGTTGGCACTGACACTGGAGAATAATCGTGTTCGGTTTCATCTCCCCATAGAGTGGCTTGAAGCCTGGCTTCCCTTTCTCTGTTGTAGATTGAATGCAGCTTGGATTTCAAATACGGCAACACAACCTGTTCCAACACAGCAGCACTCAATCAGAATCGAGAAAATGAAGAAGCAGCAATTAGGGTTAAACGAGAAAAGAGTACCAAAAAAAGAACGGAAAGAACTCTCTGGCGCCTCCGTAATGCGGTGTTGCTGGTAGTGGCGTCGTCATTCTTGAGGGCGATATTGGCTGGTCTTCTTCGGAGGCCGTAGAGAGATTCGGAAAAGGAAGCATCTAGAAAGAAGGAATGAGTAAGTAACTTAACGTTATGCGCGAGGGAGTGTGTGTTTGATTTTTTTAACCTGTGGTTCGTAAGGTGTGGGATTCGAGGACGAGCATGAGTAAGGCGAAGGATTCGTCTTCGAAGTCGAGGAGCTTGTGAAGGAAGGGTCTCCGTAAGGCCAAGACGCCGATGGAGTATGTCAGAGCGGCGCGGAGGCTCGCCGGAAGTTGTTGAGCCGCCGCCATCTCGAAGAAGGTGGGGCGACTGCCTTGCCCGCCCACCTGAAACAACATCTCTCTTTCTTCACTGTTTCAATTCAATTCCGGCAGGCACCACCACCAACCACCGCCATGCTTAGCTCGCTTCCATTTATCTATGATATGTTTACACCTTACACGTATAATGGATCCCTAATTAAAATACAATGATTTTAGATTTTCATCTAACCCTAATAAAATTGTTAATTTTTATAATAATTATTATTTTACTAAAAAATAAATTAGATTGATAATATATGCATTGGTTTAATTAAAAACTAATATATCTAATTTATTAATTTATTTGCACTAATTACTTTTAAAGTTATATGATATTTTTATTATTATTGATAATATAAAAATTGCACGTATCTATTAAAATCAAATATTTTTTTCCTCATCATTTATTTCATTTTACTTTGAAGTAATTTCAATAATAACTACTAAAATTATTTTATTTTATTTCTTTCCGTTTCATTTTTCATTCACTATATAAGATTGATTCAGTACCCAAAAAAAAAAAGATTGATAACTTCAATTATTTTTATTAAGGTACATGAAACCATTCCTCTATATTTCATTTTTTTTTCTTGGTGAAATCCTCTATATTCCATTTCATCATGTATCTCTAAAATTGTGAAAAAAAATGAAACACAACATTTTATTTAAATTCCATTTCATCTTATTTTATCATTAATAGTAATATTTATTTCATTTCACTCTTGAACTTTTTGAAAATGTATTATTTCTTTCATTCTTCCATTCTGATTTTGTATATGATAACAAATATAAAACAAGATTTTACTTCTGGCAGTGATAAATGAGCAAGTTGAAACATCCTTGGATCCATAATATTTTTACAAGTTCCATGCAGTCCAAACCAGTCTAAGAATATTAAACAAATCTAGAACCATAAAACGATCTTGCTGTTATGAACTTTTCACCCGTTTTGTGGGTGGTGCAGCTTCATCTTCATTGATCACTTCTTCAGCTTCACCTGCTATTTGTTTTCTTGTGCTTGAATCCTTCTCTTCAGGCATGGCTTTTGGAATGCTTTCAAATTTGTCGCCTTCCTCGTTTGTGTCCGAGGAGCCATTAACCTTGTTGTCACCCATCTCTCCCTGTTTCTCAAACATCATCTGAAGACGTTTCCCTTGGTCTTCAATTTGAATCTGCAACTTTCTTTGGATCTGCATCAAAATTACAATATCAGAACATGCCTAAAATTTGCAAAGCAAGCAAAACTCCCCCTCAAGAAAATCTCAACTATTACTAAATTAATTACCTCAAGTTGTTCGTGAAGTCGCTTCTGGAGTTCCATCTGTAAACGTAATGCTTCAGTGATCCCCTTACTCCTGCAAAAGAAAAACAAACCCAAGTATGTTTCTGAGCGTTACTGTTCATTTTAAGACAAAAGAATCTTATGGAGCAACTGTTCATATACGATATGAAAATAGTATCACAGCAATGACGAAAATCAAATTGTACCTATCTTTGTTAGATTATATTTCATTTTAAAATAAATAATAATTAGAGGAAAGTTATATTGAGTAAACATTACACGCACACAGAGAAAGAGAACTCACGTTTTCAAATCTAGAGATTTCATTTCTTCCATTGGAGTCACCTTTTTCTCAGAATTTCCTGCAGGCATATAGAAAAGGAACTCATTCACAACCTTACTCATTTTTGTTTTTTTTTTTTTGTCAAAAATGAAAAGGAATTTCTGTGCGCTTATAATGTACTGTAACTCTAAAGAAATGGTATTGTTGAAACGTATGGAGAATGGGGGAAAAAATAGCATTCAACACTTTCTTTTTGTTTGGATGAGAGAGAAAGAGAAAAAAATTAATTTTTCTTTTCTAGACTTATCTTTCCTCCCTACTTTTATTTTCATTATCTCTTCAACAATTAAGAGAAATTCCCAATTTTTAAGATGTTCTTCCGTAACTATTTTCTTTCTCCCGATCCAAAAATAGGGCTAAAGAAGTACGAAGAAGAGCAATTCATATAAAAAAGCATTTGATATAGCAAACAGAATATCTTCCTTGATACCTGGTAATATGCACATTAGAAGTAGTAAATACACTCTACATACCTTCTGACGGCTCTGGTTTATATCTGGCAGTTCTATACTTCTGAAATTTAAAAATAATGTGAAAAGCATTAGATTAAATAAATTGACATACACCCATAAGCTATTTAAGAGGATGATAAATCACAGATGTACCTGCAAGTGGCTTTTTACATGATAGATAGTAAGGCCCTCAACTTTCATTAGATTCAACACACCCTTTGGAGTAGCCTCTGCAGGTTAAGTTGTTAACATCATGAGATGACAAGAAAAATTCCAGAGGTAAGGTATGAGATTATGGAGACGGAAACATACTATCACTACCACCAAGCTGATTAACTGCTTCCACAAAGGCCTCGTGAAGTTCTGGAGTCCAACGCATTCTAGGCTTAGTCTGCGGTGCAGTTGATGCTGAATTGCCAACAACTTCTACAGATGCTATATGCTGCTGCTGAGGAACATGAGATGCCTGCATCAACAGAGTAGGATATGTTTCTGCAGCTTGTGCAATAGAAATAAATACATAAATAAGAGAACTATTGAACAAAAAGTAAGGTACATGATAAAAATAGACTTCAAACTCTTAAGAACCACATATACAGCATAAAAGAGAAGAGGGAATGAACTATATACACAAATTCATATGTACATGGTGATGAAATAAATAGAAATTGGAACTGAGCACTTAAACGCAACAAAAATATTACAACCCTCTCCATGTAGAAAGGTGAATTTATAGAAATCATTTATCAGTCATTACAAGATAAAAAAAATCAATATTAAATTAATTTTCATCTGCATCAATATAGTTCATGTATGAAAATCATGACCCATAGACAACAAGGAGGCATCCAAAAATGAGATGCCTCATGCCACCTATGCATTCTAGTAACTTCACAGATGAGAACAAGCATTGCAGTAATCAGCTTGAAATTTGAGAGACAAACCTTTGGTTTTGGTTCTGCTACATTGTCATCACCAAGAAGTTGACTCCAGTTCGGGTGAAGAGAATCATCAATTGACATTAACTGATCAACCCACTCCCCAAAATCAGATCTTTTGACATTATCATCATTTATGTAACAACCATTGTTTTGCACCTGATCATGCTGGACAGAAACATTTTCAGGAAAGCCAAGAATATCCTGAAATGGATCTGGTCCCCAGGAAAGATCTTCATTATCTTGAGGGTGAGAAATCAATGCTGTTGAATGAATTTCGGAAGACACATTGTCACCTGATGTCTGAGAAACAAAGGAAAAAGGGATATCATCGGGACATTCAGAAGGTGAAGACAACATCTTCCCAGCACTTCTGATTGAATTTGATGAGGCAGAATTTGCAGTCAGATCTCTGACGGGTGAAAGCTGAAAAGAATCTGGGGGTTTCATATACTTGTTTTCCAAGGGAGTGGGAAGAGCACGAGAAGATGTAGACATAGCTCTTGAGGCTCCTAAGTGAATCAGCTTTGTCTGTCCTGATTTCAACATAAAAAACAAGTTGTGTGTCAGCTAATCAACCACTAATAGTAAGTTATCTTTACCACCCATTGATATACAGAAATTTGGTAAGCTAATGTTGTTTCTGCCTTTTCATATCTCACTGGTCTAGATTTTAAGCTTAATCCTCTAAGTAAAGGGTTCAAGTCACAAAAGCTCTAGAAAACGGATAGAAGTACTGCAACATGATTATCCAATACCCAAACACATCAAAATTTTCATGGATATTACTCTAAGAATGGCAAAATATTATGAGGAAACAAATAAGCTAGCCAACAGAAGCTTAGAAAAAAAAATGTCATTTGAATCACAATATCTACAACTTATGTGGGGTACAAAAGGAAAATCAGCCGCACCTGCACAAGGTGTGTACATTGGTTTAGCCTTGAAGCTTATTCTTAAGATAAAGTACAAGTTGAAATCGCCAAGGTAAATAACATATTAACATGAAATAAGAAGCCTAACATACAGCACAAGCCAGTTTATAACTAAAAAAATAGCAAACAACAAGAAGAAAAGATGATTAGCTTGAAGTCATAAATAAGAAGCCGCCACACTCATGAACAAAAACAAAAGGGTGGTGGTAATTGTGAGTTGCTGCTGAATTTTAAAACTAAGCTACTCATAGACCAATATAGAAAATACCAAAATGAATGGTAAATTAGAAACGAGTTCAGTTCAAGTGAGGCTTAAAAAAAAAAAGAGTGTTCAAGGGGGTCGGTCATCAAACTGAAATTCACGGTTAGTTAAAAGCAAGCATTGACAAGTGTCATCCTTCGTGTCATAGAAAAACCAGAACTGCCACACCACGCTCTTTACAGCCACAAATTAAAGAAAAAAGGTACCCGCCACACAAGATGCCTCTTTTGCAACCAATAATCGTTCATTGAGACCACCAATTCAGACCAGAACAGATAAAAACCACACTCCCAGATTCAAAGAGATTTCAATAAAAAAAAAACTACAAAATTTAACAGATTAATAATCCGATGTGTAAACATAAGCAAGCCAATAATAATAAGCTGGGTCGCGTGAAAAGGGTGAACAGAAAAACATACCTATAAAGGGATGACGATGATAACAGACTACTTTGGAATTGGGAAAAACCAGAAACGGAATCTAAAAAGCCGAGAATCCAACCAAAAACGGAGGGGTATGTATGAGAGAGAAGAAGAGGATGAGGGGTTAGGAGTTGTAATGCACACGTATTTGAGTTTGTCGTGTTTAACTCAAACAAAACAATCTTAGAAGTTAGAACCCCAACCAACGCCGTCAGTTTTAGCCTAGGCTCTTGCTTTTGATTCTAGCTCTCACGATACTGGTAACAAGTGAAGAAAAAAAAAAACATCCTGCGACTCACACGTGTGGCCCACGTTGGTTCTGAGCCGTCCGATTCTAGTCCATGTCGTATGATTGCGTTTGTTTGTTTGTTCTAAGTTGCCATTTGCAAGTTGTTGACTTTGATAACGCAAGCAAAGGGAAGGAACTTGTATTAGTAATTATTAGTAATTAGTAATGCGATGAAAAATATTAATTAAAAAGGCAAAGTAAAGTGCATGTTGGCTGCTGATGAGTAAGAAAGGCTGCTAATGAGTGGTGTGAAGTGAAACTGGACACACACACACACACACGTCCAAAATGGTCAATCCAAGTCACTTTCTAATTCCTTTTTGGCTAGTTTGTGGTGCCACTTTCTTCCCTCCAAAGTCCTACTTGCCTTGCTGTGTCTATTTTGTGGAAAATGAATGGAAGCGATGCTGTAGTGTAGTGTAATCAGTTTGTAGCACCTTAGATCCTAATATATATTCTCAAATTTCATACTTTTTATGGAAAATTACAAATCTCAATGCCACCAAGGTAAGGGTGATAGTTGTATGCATACATTCAATAGAGTTTTATTTGTTCCTTTTATCCCAAGTGCAGTGAATATATAATGTTAATTCACACATGGAGACAAAGGGATAAAATGGAGAAAAACATAAATATAATAAGAAATATGATGTAATAAAAAGATAATATTGAAAACAACAAAAGGTTTTAATATGATGTAATTTTTTAATTATTCGAATGAGTCTGTTTGTTTAAAAAACAGTTTTTTTTTAATAAAATAAATAATTTTTGGCTTTGTTAATCGATTGTCATTGTTTAAACTGTTTTTAAGCAATTTTTTTAAGAAATAAATCTTATCTTCTTTTTTAAAACATTTTTTTAAGAAGAATCTGTTTTAAATCACTTTTTTTAGTATAAACAAACTGATCATTCTAAATAAAATTTAGTATAGATTTTCGACAATCATGTTCATTAAATGTGATATATAATTAACTTATTTTTCTTGTTTATTTATTTATGTATTGATTTTTGCCCTTGCGATAGTCAAACAAAAAGTAGATCCAAAATGATTATTCTTAAAAACCTATTAATTTTTTGACAACAATAAGAAGTGAATATGAAATGGTCAAAACTAACTACCCATATTTATTATCATTGTAATTATTATATGATTTTTTTATGAGGTTTTTTTTATGAGTATGAAAAACAAACAGGGAAGAAAACTAAAGCCTCAGGAAAACAGAATCCATAACATAAGCTAATATCAAGTGATGAGGACAATAAACAATTCATTACCAATAGAAGATTTAATTAGTAAGACAAGGCATGATAAAACCTTTACACCAAAAATTAGTATTTGGCTTAATTGCAACTTTGATTCCTAAGTATCCTAATTGGGCGATTTTAGTTTCTTAAACTTCATTAAATCATTTGGGTCTCTAAATATCTCAATTGTGTGATTTTAATTTCCTAGGTATCACAAATGTGTAATTTTTGTCCCTAGAAAATTAGTTCCAATCATATAATTATGAAATCTAATTGACTAAAATCACATAATTAAAATACTTTGAAGACCCAAATGGAAAAATTGAAATTTGGGTGTCTAAAATTGTTCATTTACAAAATTTGAGGGATCTAATTTACACAATTGAAACTTGAGTGTCTAAGATTGCATAAATGCATTACCCAGGTAATCAAAAATGCAATTAAGCCATAAATTTTATATCATTTCTTTCTTTGGAACATATTTTTTATTTGTTATTTTATTATTTATTATTTAACTGAAACAAACCTGCACTTAAAACAAATACATATACATCTAGAACGGATCTAAAGGCCCATTTATTTGGAAATAAAACAAGGCAGTTGATATATATACTCTTGTTTTTCACTAACTTACCTCCCTTCAGTATCTTTTTTCCAGAAACATCCTCAGTATAAATGCACCCCTGTAAGAATAAAACATGTAAGAATAAAACAAGTATGGTAACTTGGTTTCTTCATATTGTTGTAGGGGTACATTTATATAATGGATATTTTTAAAAAATAAACACATAAAGGAGGGGTAAATTAGTAAGAATGGTATATATATATATATATATATATATATATATATAGAGAGAGAGAGAGAGAGAGAGAGAGAGAGAGAGAGAGAGAGAGAGAGAACGTGGCTAATATGGAAAATCTTCTCAAGTCTTCCACTGTGAGAAACTAAGGTGGTCCCGTTAGATATGAAATGTTTTATAGTATAGTATGGGACTATTGTAGGACTGCCACACTGGATTACAATTAAAAAAATATACTATTATTATTATTATTATAGTTATCTCTTTAACTTTCCCAATTGTCGTGAAGTTTGGCAATGGATCACCGTCACCAAAGCCGATGGCGACACATCCTCTTTAGTTTTATTGCATGTTATCAGACCCACCAAAGAGGCGGTGGGATTTGTTGGAGAAGAAACATAAGAGAGATTAACTTTTTTTAGAAAAATAAAATATACAACTCATTAAAACTATCTTAAACAAACATCTTCACTAATTAAAACCAAACTGACCAACAAGACAAGCAAAATGGGCTCGCCCCACGTGCACCAATAAAAAATAGTCCAAACTCTAACATGTACTTTCGTCCATAAACATTCAAAAGAAACAAGCAGAATAAATAAATTATAAAAAATTAGGTGACCCAGAGAGATAATGTTATTGGAGTGGAGTAGAATTGTTAAGTACGTGATGAAGAAACTAATCTCATCAATCTGTTTGCACGCCTCCCTATTTGTTACACTTATCTCTAACTAAGATACAGCTTGATTTTGCGTCTCACTGACTTAGCTGCATAATGCACGTAAAACTATTCGTGTATTTGGACGGAGGTTGAGAAAATTTGATTTTGAAGTAATCTGATTTGACGTATGTTTGATAGTTTATGAATAAAATTTAGTATATAATTTTAAATTCAACGCAGAAATTATTAAACTTGTTTTAATTCATAATGAATTTTAGATTTAGAATCAATTTTGAATTTTTCTTTAACATAAATCTAAGCATATAAAAATATATCCAAAATCAATTATAAACTCAATTAATTCATAATTTTTTTCTAACATGATTCCGCACATATAAAAATTATATTCAAAATTAATTCTAAACTTAAAATTAATTCTTAATTTTTTTTCCAACATAAATCCAAACATATAAAAATATATCTAAAATTAATTTTAAACTAATAATCAATTTCACAAACCCAATCAAACACACACTAAAAATCGTGACTTAATTCAAACACGCTATTTGTTAGCTAAGTTAGAATGCGGAGTTTCCTTTCTTGCGTAGCATAATAACCATTGAACAACGAACAAAATTGGGACGAAGACAAGAAAAAAAAATTGCAATGTGTGGCATCCAAAATTGTTAAAGATTGTGTGCTCCAATGCCATGTGTCGGATAGAATACACACCAGCAACGCGAGTCACGAGGAAGAATCTGAATCTGTTACTGTTGCGTGTACCATCCCTTCTTCTCCTCTCTTCGCGACACTTCTTTAAGTTCTTCTTCTTCCCTGTTAGTTTTATTCAGCATCCACCACTTCCAAACTTCTACAAAGAAGAGAAAAGAACAAGGGATTCTCTTCATCCAAGTTCGCTAGTAGGACATATTGTAATGGCAACAGTGGAAGCATCCCATGAAGCTATGGCTACGGTGGCCAACAAGGCACCAATCACTGCTGAGAGAAAGGTCCCTGAGGACTTGGACAGCAAACTCCCCAAACCATGTAATCATTGTTTTATCCATTCTCTTCTTAATCCTTTTGCTTTTTTTGGTTTGATGAAATCAAAGTATATGATATTCTGGACACACTAGCTAAGATGTCATCTAATTAAGGGTCTCAAAGCAGGAAATTTTAATGGGGTTTGATCAAGATTGCCTTTTGCACTTGTGGTGGGAATTGGAGTTTTATTTTTATTTTTCTTTTTTTAATTCAGATTTGCCTAGAGCTTTGAGTGCCCCTGACACAGAGAATGTGAATGGCACGTGGGGCCACAAACACAACGACATGTCCGTTCTTCAGCAGCATGTATCCTTCTTCGACCTTAACAATGATGGTGTCGTCTACCCATTGGACACATATATGGGTACTCTACTCTCAATCTTGTTTATTGTTTCTATGCTTATCCTCATGATTTTAATACACTTCACCCAATTTTCTTTTAAATACGTGTCTATTGTTAATTTGATCAACAATTTTGAAGTATTAGTTTAAATACGAAGGAGACACCCTTTTTTTTTGTTGTTGTTTTCATGATTTTGTAGGATTCCGTGCACTCGGTTTCAATGTGATTCTTTCCTTCATATTTTCGATTGGTATTCATGTAACTCTCAGTTATCCTACTCTTCCTGTGAGTCACTCTTCACATGAAACTGACTTTAGTGTATTTGATTTACCTTACATTACGACTTCCACTTACTTGTTACATGTTCTGGTTTCTCACACAGACATGGCTACCTTCACCTTTTTTCCCAATTTACATAAAAAACATACATAGGGCAAAGCATGGAAGTGACACTGGTACCTATGACACAGAGGGAAGGTAAGTAAAATTAATAAATAGAACGACATGTTGATGCCTGTTTTTGGTGAATGCTAACATCAAGTATTGCAGGTTCATGCCAGCAAATTTGGAATTCATGTTCAGCAAGTATGCACGTGAGGTGCCTGATAAATTGACATTGAAGGAGCTGTGGCACATGACTGAAGGAAACAGGGTTGCATATGACTTCTTTGGCTGGTCCTCTATCTTTCTCTTTCAACTTTTTGCATACACACACATACATGTTGAGAATCTTGAACTGAAAATGGGTGAATTTTTTTTTTTTTTTAACAAACTACAGGGCTGCCAGTAAGTTTGAGTGGGGAGTTTTGTATGTCCTGGCAAGAGATGAACAAGGGTATCTATCAAAAGAAGCTGTGAGGCGTTGCTTTGATGGGAGCTTATTTGATTATTGTGCTAAAAACAGCAAAGGTGCTGCTGGAAAGATGGCTTGACAGTTATTGTTTTGTTCCCTACTTGGTGCTCTGCTGTATTTTAAGTTCAACAAAATTTGCAAAACAGAACTGTTATTTAGTAAAATTGTCTTGCAGTTGTATTGTATGTGTGTTGTTTTATAGAAGCCTAATTATTATTATGGTATATACTTTCTCTTTTATTAAAGAAATAATTACTTTTTAATCTAAAAATTAAAAAATAATTGACTTCTGGAATTTTTATGATTTGATTGAATTGAAAGAATGAAGAACACAATTAAACAAATTTAGAAAATTTAATTAATTAAAGTGTTTAGGTATCAGAATCTCCTTTATTCTTCCTAGAGGTAATTTCTTTCCCTTCAAAATATGTTCATATGATATGATTAATATTTAGTTTCTCTTATATTATTTTTAACCTTAATTCCTTGGACGGTAAGCCCTTTTCTCCAAATATGATCCTTAATATTGCTTGGGCGAACAAAATTAGTAACATGCATTAAGTCTAATGCATACACTCTATTCCTGTGCTTAAGAATTATATGATTATTGAATTGGAACGATCTAAACCCAAATTTCTCAAATGCAAGATTTAGATTATGAATCAATTTCTCAATGGGAGTCAATCATGGAAAGGCGCTATATATTCAATAACTTAATCCACGTAAATCAATTACAAAAAGTTCAAACCAAAGTTCATCCGAATCTAATCTTAAGGAAATTAAAAACTCAGAAGAGAGAGAAAACAAATCTATGAAAGAGAGACTTTATATAGCCACGAATCTTCAACGGTGGTTGTCATTTATATCTATTTTTTTCATTTTATATTTATTTTTAACAGACAATTTTATCAAAGAGTTTAATTATTATACAGTAGTATAAAACAATTTTTACAGTCATTTAGTTACAAATTACTATTTGTATAATTTTAAAATTAATAGGATAAAAGTTAAAAAAGTTATCATACATAATTATTTGTAATTAAATGAATATATTATAAAATTAATTTATATTATCAGTACATAATTTTTTTCTCTTTTATCAAGATATTTACAATTCTATAAATTAAAAAAATCAACTTTCACTCACCAACTAATTTTTCAATTTTAACTAACTTTTCGGTTGGTTTTATTAAATATAGACTAAGAAGGCAATTAAGATAATTTATACATAGGATGATGCCTCATAATCATCTGATCCTTGACTAAAAGGATGTTATCCAATCCTAATAGACTACAATAAAATTTCTGACAAATTCAAATTGAGTTCTATATGCCTACTTTGGGCAGGATGTTACAAATCAATTAACAACAAATGCCCAAAACATTTGCAGACAAAATTAACGAATAAAAGTCCAAATTACTCCCACCTGTACATCTAGACTCCTGAGTTTCTTAGTTTTCATTTTCAGCATTGTAGTTCCTTCCCCTAATGATGAATAGTAGGTAGGCAACGGCATCTTAAGCGAAGGCACCAAATAGATCAAAGAGTGCTTCACAAAAGACATCATTGGAGAGAAAATGTCAAGACTATCATCTAATTAAAATTAATAATTTGTACTAACATGATGCTTCAATATATGAACCAAATGGTGTTGAAATTACAGTTTGGATACATAATGGAAATAGAACAAGGAATTCCTCAAGAAATTGATTTGTTTCCCACCTTCGAGTGCTTCACTTCAATTGTTTGAGTTCAGACTTTCCTCTTGTTACATCAACCTGATTTTCTATTTTTCCTTTTCCTACAAGTTGAATCACCATAAATGAAAGTAGAAACTTCATCAGTCTTCTCATATTCTTTTAAACAATACAGTCAAAGACCAAAAGCCTCCTGAACATTATTTATTAGAAAGTAACAAACAATATACAGATAAAGCTTGATGAGAATGGAAAAGCCAGCCAAACTAAAAGCAGAATTCACCTACAAACAATATATAAGGAAAACACCACTTGTTTCATTGAACTAACCTTTTTGTTTCTTATCACAACAAAAGACGTACGCTTCCACAACAACACTGAAATGCTTTAATAGGATGGTCGTGATCAGCAAAAACAATACCATAATCCTGCAGATAATGTCATATAAGTATTATAGACCTAACACTAGAAAACCATGCCTGTGCCAAAACAAAAGAATGCTTTACTTGTCACCAATGTTGCAGGAATTTTTTTTGCCAAAAGCTCTCTAAAACCTTTTACGTTGCAGGACAATTTATAACTAAATGATAATGCAAAAACTCTTTACAACATTAGTGCATTAAACTAAATTCATAAACTATTGCAAACGCACAATAAGAAGTAAGTCTTAAATCGGTCCAATTGACTTACCCATGTCAACTCCTCATTTGCACTCACTCTCCTGTTGGTGAAGAACGCAAGCTGCACAAAAGGAACAAAACACAAAATCTAAGTATATGCCCGTAATTTAATTTTTGCTTAATAACAATGTTGGTTCTCCAGGTATTGCAATTGTTAGATTTTGACCCCTCTTTCATTCTATAAAATATATTTTGCTGGCATGGACTAGATGATGGTGGCAGCTAACATGTTGCTTGACACATGATGACGTCATGTTTGGTCTCACAAATGTGATATCATAGGGATTAAAAATGTGACTAAAATTGCACAGTTGCAATAACGGGAGGAGTTAATTCATGTAATTAGAAACTGAGATACCAAAATCACACAATTATATATTTGAGATCAAAAGTACAATTAAGCATTTAATTTTTATGGTGTTGCACAAAACTAAGCAAATCAATATCGTAAAAGAGAACTATGCAAATATAAAAGAAACTAATCATCACATGATAAAATGATGAGCACGACTCTCTATTTCAACAGGAATGTCTATGAGATTTGCATCATAGCATCTGCAATGACAAACACAGATCAATAATGGTTGGCGAACAGTACACAGTGAAAACATAAAACTGAACATGTTTGGCCATTAAAGATGCTAAAATTTTATCTGCTAGGTCATGCAAATAATAATTTTAAAAGATTACTTTTCATATTATCATTTTAGGCAGACATAACTTTTCTTTTTGGGTGTGAAAAGTGTTAAACTAAACTACCCAACAAGCATTAGCTCTCCCTGAAAAGGAGGTGATCCAGACGTACCTTCCAGTACAACTACCTTGTTACGACTTCACTCCAGTCACTAGCCCTACCTTTGGCACCCCTCTCCTTGCGTTAAGGTAACGACTTCGGGCATAGCCAGCTCCCATAGTGTGACCGGTGGTATGTACAAGACCTGGGAACGAATTCACCGCCGTATGACTGACCGGCGATTACTAACGATTCCGGCTTCATGCAGGTAAGTTACAGCCTACAATTCAAACTGAAGACGAGTTTTTGGAGTTAGCTCATTATAAGGATTTTTATATTTTCATCTGAAATTATTTTTACATTTTCAACCAAAGTTTAAATATATTTTTTGTCACTATAAGTCGGCGTTTTTCAATTTTTTATTCCTGTAAGTTCATTTTTTAAATTTTAATTCCACTACATTTATGTCTTTTCAATTTTGATCCATGTTAGATATTTTATTCATTTTTAATTATTATAAATTTTCATTTTTTCTAGTTTTGATCTTCGTAAGGGTGAACTGATGGGGACTATAATTTAGAATCTTACAAGGATCAAAATTGGAAAACACACATTTACAACGACTAAAAATTAACAAAATATTTTAGAGGAACCAAAATTGGTAAAATGCCTACTTAGATGAACTAAAATTAGAAAAATGAAAAGGCACTACCAAAAACATATTTAAGCCTTCAACCAATTAGGAATTATCTAAGGTATAACTTTTAAAAATAGTTATTATAAAAGTTAACAAAACTATCACACACGATAGTTTATGATTGGATAAAAAATTGATACATTGTAATTCTAATTTTAAATGGAAAATGCTATTGATGAATTTCAAAAAGGTATTATTCTTGGTATTTGGTTACCTATGATTGATGAGCCTTTCAACATTTCCATTGTTTGTTGCATCTAAACATAGTGCCTCCTCATCCTTTAACCCTTGTTTTGAGCCCCAGTCCGCATCAAGAGTTACAGGATATGTATGTCTCTCGTTGCCAATATCCTGCATAATCCTGTCGTATAACTCCGTATTGGTTAATATTTCTCCTACATATTCACATACAAAAGTTCCTTTTGGTATAGGCCCAGCCTTTTCCTTCACCAGTTGAGAACACCTGAAGAAGGCGGGAAGATGACGATGTATTCATCAATAACTAACATTCGTAGCGCTGATCAAACATACTTTTGATAACCAAACACGTCATGAAACTGAGTTTACTATCCAAACTGAATTTAGAGCACCCCAAACAAAACTCCAAACATGCTCTAAGTTGTAAGAGTATTCGGAGAATTGCTTACCTGCAATTTGCATGTTATACCCCGTTGCACTATCCGATTCCCACATTTCCTCCAACATTCCTTTATAAATTTCCTAACCATATGCCCCTTGCATCGTTCGGGCATGTACTCATTCTTGGACTTCTCCAAAGGGCATTCTTGACAGTACACATAATGATGATCTTGAGGTTCATTCTTCATAGACACACAAGCTATTAAAAATTCTTCTTTCAACAAACCTTGTGGAGTGTAAGCAAACTCTCCACCAGTTTCCTGAGCACATGGACAAGGCAATGGTGAGGAAAGACAGTTGCCTGAACAATCAGAACAGCAACCCTGATCATCCGAAATCCGAGCCAAAGAAATATTTACAATAGTACTTTGATATATTATATTACATGGTATGTAATTAAACTTTGGCAAGTCTTCACTACCAGTTTCATCTATTAATGATATTTTCACCTTTTCTGAACCTTTTGTTATGTCACGGATAAAACGAAAATGATTCCTTTCACCTTGATTAACATATTGCTGTGAATTGGCATGCTTGGAATTTGATCCCTTTCGATATCCCAACTTGAGATAAGACCTGCAAAGGTCATCCAATAGCTTTGCCATAGAAAATTGAGGCTCAAAAGTGTTGCAAGAGCGAATGTACTTCTTATCCATGAACTTCATAACAATATCCAAATTAGGAATACTAAAGTTTGGTTGTCCCAACGCAGAGTCAGAATTCAAAGATATTTTTACTTCTCCCAGACGTGAAGAACTAGCCATCGTAATATTTTCATTATAAGCTGTGGTATTATGCTTGCATGCTGATTTAACATCTTTACTTTTCATATCCTGATCCTGAGTTGACAGAGGTTTGACACAAAGATTTTGATCTGACGCATCAGATAAGCCTTGAGAAAATCAACAAAAAATTAACTACAACAAAAATCTTCAATTACTTTAAAATAAATTCTATAGATTAATTGTGGATCACTATAACTAAAAACGATACTCACCCAATTGGTTAGGGTTTGTTTGTTTGTGAATTTTGTTTTCCGTTCCCTGCGCACATAACCTAATGACCCAAAAATAGAAGGTTGACGCTTCCAATATAATGAAAATAACTATAACCCAAACAAAATGAGTTGAGAGACTTTTGACTTTTGAATTGGCACGACGGGTGAGTGAGTGGTTGTGATCATTGATCCACCACCGTAGCACCACCCCATTCAAACCATGTCGGCGGTTGCACCTCCGTACCAGCTCCTAGAAATCAACGTGATCTCGGCCCAAGAGCTGGCCCAGGTGTCGAAATCCGTTCGGGCCTACGCGGTGGCGTGGCTCCACCCAGAGCGCAAATTGGCCACACCAACCCCACCTGGAACGAGAAGTTTGTCTTCCGCGTCGACGACAACTTCCTCAATTCCGACAACTCCGTCATCATGGTCGAGATCTACTCCCACGCCTGGCTCCGCCAGGTCCTCATCGGCACCGTCGCCGTCCTGGTTACCAACCTCCTCCCTCCCAACCGCAAACCCAAGCTCCGCTTCGTAGCCCTCCAAATTCGCCGTCCCTCCGGCCGCCCGCAAGGGATTCTCAACATCGGCATCAACCTCCTCGACAGCACCATGCGGAGCATGCCGCTTTATTCCGAACTCAGCTCCTCCGCTGTGGGCTATTGGGACAACATCATTAAAAACAAAAACGCGAAAACCGAGGACGACGACGACGACAATACTCAGCATCACCACTTGCCCTTGGATTCTAGTCTTTTGACGCTACAACGTTGTCAGAGCGAGAAAAACGACTCCACCGTTAATGATTACGCCTACCATGGGAATGCAAAGCATTACGGTTACGATGGGCAGGATTCGGACGAGGGTGTGCGGAAAGGTGGCGTTTTCAACGAAGGCTCGCTTATTTCAGATGTGGGGCCCTAGCCGTCGGTGGTGGCGGCGGCGATCGCGAAGGGGTTGTTACCCATGCCGCCGCCTGCGCCGTGCACTTCGGAGATCTCGGGGATGGATGGGTGGTCGGAGAATAGCGGCACGGAGGGGATGAAGACGAAGATTGAGAGGTGGAGGAACGAGCTTACGCCGGCGTATGAGGACTACGACGATGAGAGGAAGAAGGTGATGAGGAAAACGTCGAAGCGCGTGGGTCAGACGTCGAGACGGCGTGGGCGTGGCGGCGGGCCGTGTTCATGTTTCGGGTCGGTGTTTGGGATTGAGATTTCAATTACTTGCGGCGGGGGGAACCGCCGGAAAGGACAGGGAGGTGGCAAGGGCCGTGTAACTACCGCGTCGTCTGAACTCACTTACGATGATTCCTATATTTGAGGAATGGGATATGCAGCTGTGAATATTAATTCTTAGTGCATGCAGGCTGTGATATAAACCTTGTCACGGAATGCTGAGATAGAACAACCTCATATCTCATCTATTTTTTTTATTCTTTTTTCTCCTCTGTATTTCTTTCGTCTTCTTTTCTCACATTTGACTTTAGACATTGTATATTTGATTCAATGCATTGAGTCATAATGGATTTTGTTTACCTACATGATTTTTCTTTAACAATTATTTTCGTGTAGGACGCTGCTAAATTTATTTTTGAGTATTTAAATTTTAATATCTAGTGTGATGAATATAAGTCAAACAAGTTAATTTTATCTTATTTGATCACATCATTTAATTTTAATTTTATTTTCAAGAATTCTTTTTATTTATGATATCAAGTTTTAATGAAAAATATTTTTAAAATAATTTTATTTTTTACTTGAGATTAATAATATTAAGTGATGTCAACTAACTTTTTTTATTAGTGTAAATTTAATTTTTTTTATACATGAGCTCTGACGAAATAATACACTCTAAGAAAATAAAGAGAATACATATGAGTTGAATGACACAAGAAAATGAAACATTTACATAAAAAATTACAATAAATGATTGAAAAAAATGACAAATAATTATTTTTATTCTTGAATGTGTAAAGCATTGATAAATTAAAGATAAAAATTCAAACTTTAGTCTCTAAAAGTGAAAAAAGTACAATAAATTTATTCATCCGTCAACTTTTATCTGTTACATTTAATGAAAGAGTTTGCGTAATACATTTAGGAATAAATTTGTCAACTCACTACACATACAAAGACGAAAATGACTATTTATTAAAAATATAATTTAATCTTCACATTTCCTTCTTTTTTAATCATTTTAAGCATAACATTACAATAAACACTTTAAAAATAGGAAAGCATACATAAATTAGAACAAACATAATAATATGCATACTATTTGTTAATAAACATAATCAGTTTGTTGCTATGAAATACAACATTAGGTAGTGATAAAATTAAGTTAGATTTCATTTTGTTAATAATTGTGGATTTTTATTTAAGTCTCATATTTTGGGTAAGGTATTGTTACATTAGAAGTTTCGGAGTAACAAACAAATTATGCTTATTAATCAATATTATGTTTACTATTATATTTGTTCTAACTTATACATGTTTTCCTATATTTTTATGTACTTATTATAATGTTGTGTTCGATTAAAACATGAGAGAAAATAAAGATTAAATTGTATTTTGAGTAAATAACCATTTTCATTTTTAAATGTGTAGAGTTTTAATAAATTTGTTTTTGAATGTGTCACGGATGCTCTTTCATTAACGGTCACAAATGAAAGTTAGTAGATGGATAGATTTATCACACTTTTGATAATTCTTTATGTAAATGTTTCATTTTCTTGTGTCATTCAATTCATATGCATTCTCTTTGTTTTCTTAGAATGTGTTATTCCCTCTAACCTCATATATATGAAAAAATAATTAAATTTATACTAATTAAAAAGTTAATTGACATTATTTAATTTTATTAATCTTAAGTAAAATATTACACTATTTTAAAAATATTTTCATTGAAACTTGACATCATAAATAAAAAAAAGTTATTAAAAATAGAATTAAAATTAAATAAAAAATGAGTTAAAAATAATAAAAATAAAATTAGTTAAATTTACTTATGTTTAAATCTAACCTATAATATCATTTTTTTTTATTAATATATGATTTCATGGGATGGGAAGTATTAATTGTACAAGGTATTTTCACACGTCTAATTTATTTTTCTTTAAAAAAATAATTATTGGTTTGAGATAATTTTAATGAGAAAATAGGCTAGAATGGAATCTACCACATGCTGGGATTGGGATGCTTTATGACGAGTCCACTTTTTCTTGTACTCCCCACATTTGAGATAATCTCAATCTTTCCAATTATCTAAGGGTTTATTTAGAATAACGTCATCCTTGAAATTGTAATTAATAATGCTCTCCTCTTCCAATTATTTTCCAGTAGATATTTGGTGCCAAATTAACGAGCGAGTTTGCAATTACGTTGAAGCCACGATTGCTTAATTATGACTCTTGTGATGATACGTTGGTTGCACATGACTCCTTATCTTCATCTCTCCTCTTTATCTTCATCCTCTGTAAGTTGCAAAAACACATCTCTGCTCTTTGCAATTTTTCTTCTTCTACATAATGTTGTGTTATAGTATACGTATTGGTTTGACAATTTTTATATGTCTGAAATTGTTGCTTTTTTTTTTATGTGATTTTTCAGAACTCAACGAAATCTTTCTTTTGCAGTTTTTATATGTTGTCTTAGCCAGTGTTTTGGTTTGGTAAGTGATACTACCATACAATATTGTCAGAGAAGCTATATATTGTTATAGTACTGCGTGCAAATAAGGCTTGAATATGAAGCGAATCATAGTATAAAGAGAAAACGAGAATGAAATCAATCAAGTGAAGTCAATGAATGCAATCAAGGAAAAATAATGGACAACATTTCAATGAAGGAAGCATTTACCCAAGGAATGTGAAGAACTTATAACTTAATTTTAGACGTTTCTATTTTTCTTAATTTTACTTTTCATAAAAACTAAAAACTGTTAGTACTATCAAAATCATTTTTTTTTTGGTGCGACTTCACTTTTTCTTAATAGCTAACCAAGCATATCTTAATGCCGAAACCAATTAACGTCTTATTTACGATTATCTGTTTTCCTAACAAAACAAACAGAAGGCTAATGGTGGGACAGGGACATGCATCCAAATTGACAGTGACATCCACAATCAGTAACCCACAAATAGACTTTTCAGTTTTGTTTTTGATTGATTCACTTCATTTCTTTTCTCTTGTCTGATCCATTATCCACTTCATTCTGGTCCAATTAAGTTGGTCGGAAACTCGGAATTTTTCACAGGACTCAACAAGTAAATCGTTGGATTAAGAAAAACCTAGTAAATTGGTAATCTTATGCTTAAATTTAATATTCATTTTCTAAATTCATATATTTTGATTTATGAAACTCGCATTCAATTTATTTTTTTAAATCAATAAAGCGAGATGTGAAAAATTGAGATGGAATTTATAAATTCGAGACATAATTTATACACATAAATAATTTTAAAATAAAATTAAGTGAATTTTTTTTAAAGAAATGATCTTCCTATTTACTCCTTAAATAACTGTGTTTATGTCTTTTTTTTATTTACTATACTAATTCAATCTTAAGCAATGAATTCCAAATTTTTTTCTTAAAAAATAAAAATATCTGTTCATATTTTTTTATCATGCAATTATCAATTAATACTAAACATAATGAAATATTTGTATATTAATGCTAAAATAACATTCTTTCCAAAAGAAAATATCATTTTATTCGTTAAATTAATTTTAGGACTTTTTTTTAATTTAAAAGTATACTAGTTTTCTTTTTCGGGTAGGACTTATAATAGGAATTATGGTAGACATTCACCTTAAGTGATTTGATCATACATGAAAAATACTTAGCCAATGTTGAGATTAAATCATCTGGAAAGCAGTCAAAATGATAGAAGTAGGGGTTGTAATTTTATTTTCCCTAGATCACAACCTACTAAATCATACCAATTTCACTCATATTAGGTAATTGTTAATCTAAGAGAATTTTACACAAATAAAAACAAATATGATTTTTTTATTAAATAAATTGTTATATCTCGTGTGAATGTAACATTAACATAATCTTATATGATTATATCATGATTTAAAAAATTATTGAAATCATTAAAGAAAAGTCAATAGTTTATTTATAAGTATAATTTATAACAGAACATTATAATATTTTTTATTCATGAAACCAATCTCATATAGCTAATAAGAAAAAACTTTGGTTGTTTGTTTATACACCGAAAAAAAACAATTGCATGTATTAGGAGGAAAAATATCACTTTTTTTTTTCGGAGGCAAACGTCCCTTAAATATATTCTAACAAAAAAGAATCAAAACATACATTATTTTTTTTATTGAACTAACTTCATCTACATATATACATTTTTGTATAATGCATAACACTAATTTGATTTTACATTAAATATAATGAAGAAGGGTAGTTGAGGTTTGAAACGTGCGCATAAAGGTTACGTCAAGACAAAAGACTGAAAGCAAATTAAATGGAGCATGTTTTTCTTCTCTCCGGTCTCCAATACTCTTCTCTTGGATCTCTGTAGTCAACGCAGTTATAAAGGGAAGAGAGTAGTACACGTCTTTGCCTTGTTTAAGTTGTTTTCCTTTGAACAACAAATTAAAACATCATTTGAAGCCAAAGGAAAGGAAAATCATTCTCTCTCTCTCTCTCTCTCTCTCTCTCTCTCCTCCACCGCTTGATTGAGAGATTTGGAGAGGGGGAGGGACTCTGAGGAATAAACCATCTCTCTACCTCTTTCTCTGCTGAGTGCTGACAGTGTTAGAGATGTTTGGGTGTGAGTGTTTTTGGTGGAACAGTGTTCCTGAATCCTACCCTTCTCAGCCAGAGCCCTTCTCTCTACCAGCACCTCTTCCACAATGGCCACAAGGTGCGTGCTTTTTCTTAGAATTCGTTTATATCTAAATACGTTATCTTTATCTGTTGGATTATAACAGCTATTCCATTGGTTTATGCTTCAGAGTCTTTCCTTTTTAGAGGATGATGGTGTGGTACATATAGAATTAGACCATGTTCTTTTTTCTCCTTATGCATTCAGCTATCAGACTCTCTCTCTTCATCTATGCAAGCAAGACGATCGAGTGATAGACAATTTTGAGTCATTTATATAAACAAAATATCAATATTGATCTTTTGAAAACAATTTACTGATATGAGTTTTTTTTTACCATTTACCATTCACCGATTAAAATTACATATTTAACCACCAGATTCAAAGAGAACATAACATGTCTCAAAGAACATGTCACATGTCATGATTTCCTTAAATCTATCCCTCAAACTATTAATTTTGACCATTCAATAATTAAAAGAGACCCATACTAGTAATTTGTTTTGAAAGAGACTCATAATAGTATTTTGTTTATAAAAATGACCCAAAATTGCCAATAACTAAGTTATTAATCCAAACAGATAACAAAACCAACTTACTTTTATATCTTTTGATTGAAAATCATGGATAATCCTTCTTGTTGTAATAATAGTCTGGAGGTACTTACGAGAAGATTTTACTGCATATTAGCATATAGAATTAAATTAATTAGAACAGAGATTCATAATACATGTCATTCTTTTATTTTGTCATCTTGCCTAGTATTTTAAGATACATTTATTTCTTTGCAAATAAAATAATAGATGGTACTGGATTTCTTAACTTTTGGGTTAAACATGATTAGTTGGCTTATCTTCAGTTCTTTCCTTTAACCTGAAGGCAGCGCACAGAGTGTCTTTAACGTGATATTAACTTATGGAGCTGAGGGTGATACACCGGGACTGATTGGACTGGTACAACTGATGGAATAATTGGGTTTGTTGTTTTAATGGGGTTATCAAGTTACCAACTAATTTAAAAAGAAAAATGTTGTGTCGTTGTCCTTGATTTCGCATGTTGTCTCACAAATCAACTCAGAGAAGCAGAGAACCACTCCTCCATTTTCTTTTTCTTGGATGTAAAATTGTGGCCATAGCATTAATCAATGCTCTACATACTGCTTTGCCTCAACAAATGGCTGAAAAAACTGGTTTTTGTTACGGAAAACAAAGTACAACATGACTTGCCTATTCTAGTTCTCAATATTTCTTTAATTATGTACTAGTATTCGACTTTCTATTGCAGTGCCATCAAATGTTTGTGGCGTAATTATATTCTTCATCTAAACTTGTGAATGATATGGTGTTAGGTGATGGTTTTGCTAGTGGAAGAATAAGCCTTGGAAGACTAGAAGTTTTAAAAGTAAGCAAGTTTGAGAGAGTTTGGAGCTGCCCAAGTTCGCATGGTAAATCACAGGGCTTTGTATTTTACAAACCTTTAGAGATTCCAGATGGTTTTTTCTGCCTAGGTCACTACTGCCAGTCCAATGACCAGCCATTGAGAGGGCATGTTCTTGTGGCTCGTGAAACTTGTTCTGAACCTGAACTTGAATCTCCAGCTCTTAAAAAACCAATTAACTACTCTTTGATATGGAGTGCTGATTCACCACATGATGGATGTGGTTATTTTTGGTTACCAAATCCTCCATTAGGATACAAAGCAATGGGCATAGTAGTTACCAACAAACCAGACGAACCTGAAGTTGAAGAAGTCAGATGTGTACGAGCCGATTTGACGGAAACATGCGAGACTTGTGATCTATTACTATCCATGAGCTCAAAATTTTCAAGAATTTCATTCAAGGTTTGGAACACAAGGCCTTGTAAAAGAGGGATGTGGGGTAGAGGTGTATCAGTTGGGACATTCTTCTGCAGCACCTATTCTAACTCTGAAAAAATAGCAGATATTGCTTGCTTGAAGAATCTTGACTCCACCTTACATGCCATGCCAAACATAAACCAAGTTCATGCACTCATCAATGAATATGGCCCCACTGTATACTTCCACCCTGATGAGATATACTTGCCATCATCAGTGCAATGGTTTTTCAAAAACGGAGCACTTGTGTATTCAAGAGACAGTGAGAAGGGTAAAGCAATAGATTACCAGGGATCAAACTTACCAAGTGGAGGAACAAATGATGGTGCTTATTGGATAGATTTGCCTACTAATGATGATGCTAGAAATAATGTAAAGAAGGGAGACATAGAGAGTGCAGAGCTTTATGTTCATGTAAAACCAGCTCTGGGAGGAACATTTACTGACATTGCTATGTGGGTTTTTTGTCCCTTCAATGGACCTGGAATACTTCAAGTGGGGTTGGTGAACGTTGAGATGAACAAAATAGGTGAACATGTGGGTGACTGGGAGCACTTCACGCTTCGCGTGAGCAACTTCACAGGAGAACTATGGAATGGGTAGATGCATTCGGTTTGGAGTTTATAGAAGGAAACAAACCAGTTGTTTATTCATCAAGGCATGGCCATGCAAGTTTCCCTCATCCTGGGAGCTACCTTCAGGGATCATCCACACTTGGAATAGGAGCAAAGAATGAAGCAGCTAAAAGTAAACTGACAGTGGATTCCAGCACCAGATACAAGGTTGTTGCGGCCGAGTATCTTGGTGAGGGAGCAATTGCTGAACCATGTTGGTTGCAGTACATGAGAGAGTGGGGTCCTACAGTTGTGTATGACTCACGTTCTGAAATAGATAAGTTGATAGACCTGCTTCCTGTGTTTGTTAGATTTTCTTTGGTGAATTTGTTTGAATTGTTTCCTACGGAGCTTTATGGTGAGGAGGGGCCAATTGGTCCAAAGGGAAAGGCCAACTGGGTAGGAGATGAAAAGTGTTACTAGTCCCTCCTCTTTGCTTCATCTATTCTTCTCTGTTACTCTGCTATCTGCCTTGTTAAACGGAATCAATTATTTTGTGTTGCAGACAGAGAATGAAATCTAAAACAATATCTGACCAAACATTCCAAATACTATTTATAGGATTTTTTTGAGGATCACAACTTCACAAGTGTTTATTAGTCCAAACTATTAACGGACCCTAAGTTAGGTGAGGCTTTAATTTTAATACGAGAATGCAACCAACTATTGTCTTTATTTTAATTAGAGAAATATTAGGAGTGTATTTTTTAGCACATTTTTTAAATATTTTTATTGATTAAAATTTATTTAAAATAACATTTTTGCATATTTTATTTTATGAACCTCTTCCATAATTTCATAATTTTTTTAATGAAATAAAATGTAACTAAAGCAAACAAATTGAATCGCTTGGCCAAGTCAAAGTCCGTCGAACCAAAGTGAGAAATCAACTTGATCGGGTTTGAATTTTTTATAACAGTCGAATGAAATGACCTAATTAAAAGATAAATACAAATTTAACGACCTAATTGAAAAAATAGTTTAGAGATTTGATTAGAAATGAACAAATAATTTAGGTATTTAAGAGTCATTTAAAAAAAATTAAACCGGATGAAAGAATAAATGAAAGAGAAGGTAATGAATATTTATATTTATTATTTTAAACTTTAAACTGTAAAATGAATATTAATTTCAATTGTTTTCTATAATAACTTCTTACTTCTTTTATATAATATTGAATGTATTTTATATTTTCAATACATTAAATATATTTAAATTTTTTTTATAAGATAACAGGTGAATTTATAAGAAAAGTTTGAAGAGAATAGTATAAAGCCGCTGGCACCTGAGACTCAATTTCAAACGCTGTGTTGTGTTCTTGAACTGGTTAAGGGCAGCTCCTCCAATCTCCATTGGCGAGAATCGACTCACTCCCACTCTCTGTATCCAGGTTTTGATTTGAGATTTATGACTGTCAACACTCGCTAGCCCCTTTTTCCTGCTTTTATTAAATTATTATACTCTGTCACATCATCAATTATCTGTTTTGTTCCAGTTAAACTGCAAACAAGGTTACTCTAATCCCTAAACTATATTCCTTTTCTTATCAGACGCAACGCAATGGATTGGGCTTTTGTTCATAAAACCTGGGATAAGTGGGCTTCTACAAACATTGGTTATTCTGGTGAGCAACATTTGCTTTCAAGCCACGCTGATATGCATACAAACTGTTTGAAACATTGTCAGATTGGTGACATTTATCTGATCCTCCTATCTTCTAGGTCATCCGTTAAAAGCTGCTTTGCTAATTAATTATGACCCGACTGGACCATCTCGATTGTTATCTACCATGTAAGAAGGATTGTCATGTTTCATTCTTGTTATGAATTTTAGTTTTACTTTTTAGCGAATCTGTTAAGAAGAAGCTGTATTGTTATTGTTACATTGTTTTTAATCTAAACACAAAAAGTAGCTGTAACATTGTAAGTTATTCTGTTTTTTATTTTTAAAATCTCTTTATATGTTTTAATACCGTCAGTGGTTGAAGAAGTTTAAGTATTTATTTCTGAAAAATTGCACAAATTGCCTGGTAAACTTCATGCTGCCTTTGTTGTGGCACTTTTATTGCATATTCGGAATTTTCTTTGTTATTTCTAGTAATATTGGATTTATCAATTGAGCTATTTGATGCTGACAGTGCTGAACAAGAAGGGATAAGAGCTAATCCCATTGAATTGAGTCACTTTGTGGACTTTATCAAACAAAATAAACTCCAGTCCGAGCTCTTCATTATCGGGTCCAATCAGTGTAGGCTCAAACTCAGCTGTATTTAGTTTGCCTAAATAATTACTTGCAGCTTTCTGTTTTTCAACTTCTTTTTGTATGCCCTCTACTACAAGGACATTTGAAATTTCTGAAACTAAGGAATATACTATTTTAAGAATTCTCCCACATGTCTAGGTAATAGGAATTTAAGAATCTTGGAGGGATAATAAACTGTGTTTAGTCCGATATATATAATTATGAACTATACGCTGCTATCTTTTAGAGGTTTAAGAGGTTAGTTGAGGAGATTTAGAAGAAGGAATTATACTTATTGCTTAAGTATATATATGGTTGTCTGTGAATAAAATGCATAGCTGTTTTTCATTTGGGATTTAGGAGATCATAAATAGCACACAAGGTGTGTGTTCATACAGACTCGCATATGCGTAAAAGTTTGAAAATTTTCCATGTCCTGGAGTGGATTGCAGATATAGATGGAAATACATGTTATTCTATGTGCGATGATAATGCATGTCATTTGAGTCATTACACATTGTATACCCTATGTGTAACTTTATCTACTGCCATGGTGCATTGTAGTTTACCTTATACTTTACTAATGGAAATTTGGATGGCAGACTTGGTCACGTCAATTCATGAGAACTGGTTTAGTGCAAGGTGTATAAACACATCGAAGCCTGCCGGTGAAGGTGCAATTGTTATACAAACAGCAGCTTATATCTTGGTTGCTCTGTAAGCATATAATTCAAATTCAGCATATTTATCATGGACTATTAATGCACTTTACTCTCTCTGTATAGTCATCTTTTAGTTTCACAGGTACGAAGGTTCCATTGGTCCAGCATCTCGGGCTATGGCAGCTGCTGATCAGTTAACTTGGCAATTAGGGCGAAAAAATCTTTAAATTAATGCTACTTCAGATCTGTACCATGCACTTACCAAAGGGCTAATTTTTCTGTTTTACTCCGATTTTGTTTAGATGGTTGCAGCCAAGTATCTTGGTGATAGAGCCATTACAGAACCGCATTGGTTACAGTATATGAGAGGGAGGTCCTCCCATTATGTATGATATACGTTTTGAAATAGATGAGTTGATACATCTGCTTTCGGTCTTTGTTAAATTTTCTGTGGAGAGGTCCAAAGGGGTCGGTTAATTGCATGGGAGATGGAATGTTATTCCTGTTTAACTTACCATCTCTTCTTGTCACAATCACAAGTGAGCATATCTTAGATGAAGAATTATATAAATAAACAACTAAACAAGATAAGGTCTTAGGTATCTCTCTTATTTTTACCTTTTACTCGTATCATGCCTATATTAACTAACTTCAATGTTGAAATCCTTAATGTATATTTACTCTTGTCTTAAATATAAGAGAAAAAAAAATACTTTTGTTGAAATCTTAAATATAAACAAATTTTAACTCATTTGAACTTATTTAATACCTATTATCTCTAAAATATCATTTGTTTTATGGAGGTTTTAGTTTCAATAATGTTTCTTTTTTTATGTTAAGTTTTAATAAAAGATAAATGGATAAAAAATAATTAAGATTTTTTTTTATATAATTAAATATGATCAATTAACATTTTTAAATTAGCGTGAATGATTTTTTCTTACATTTAAGACGAGGAAGTATCACTTAAATTCAACTAACTTGTCAAGATTTTGATTGGATGTTTTTTTAAATCACTATCACATGATGTAAAATATTTATTAATTTTAATAATTATTAACCTCGTTTGGACATTTTCAATACATAAAATGATTTCTTATCATACCATTAGGTAAGAGTAAAAATGTATAAATGAAAAATACTTATAATCTTTTTTTGTTTAGTTGTAAAAAATATAAAAGGACTTAATGTTTAAAAACAATTCTTTTTTATTTTTTTAATTTATTTTTCAAAAAAAAAAGTCCCATACCTCATTTTTGAACAAAATATTAAAGAACAGAAAAAAAAAAGAAAAAAAAAAAAAGAGGCTTTTGTAGAATTGTTGCGATTTATTCTTGGATTCCCGAAAATGACAGTGGAGAGGAGGCAGCATTTTCCCGTGGAACTCACTGCAGTGGATCACAAATCGCAAGCACGCAGCCAGAGAAGACCGCCAGAGTTCTGGTCAGAGACGACGGAGAAAACAAAACTTCGAAAATTCAATTCAACTTCCAACCATTATTTAATCCGCAACTATAAATTCAAGTCAGAGTCCTACCGAAAAAAAAAAGGTGGCGAATCGGAATCGAGTTACAATGAAATCAAATGATGTTACACGTTGGTTATGTTCGATACTATTTTGCATAGTTTTAGTTTGTGTTCAATTTGAAGGATGTGTGGGATCCAAGACTAAGAAAACGGACGAGGCATACGTCACTCTTTTGTACGGGGATGAATTCTTGTTGGGTGTTCGAGTTCTGGGCAAATCAATACGGAACACTGGATCCAACAAGGACATGGTCGTGTTGGTCTCCGATGGTGTGTCTGATTATGCCAAAAGCCTACTCCGGGTAATAATCATCTTCTCTTTAATGGGTCTTCGTCAAAATTTGAAATTTTGAACTTTAACTTTCTGTTTGACATGAATCTGTTGACACCTGAGTTTTGTGTAGTTTGTAATTTTAACTCTATATTTGGTGGATTTTTGTTCGAATTTTGTGAAGGCTGATGGGTGGATAGTGGAGATGATTAGTTTACTGGCTAATCCTAATCGAGTGCGTCCAAAGAGATTTTGGGGTGTCTACACAAAGCTCAAAATATTTAACATGACTGACTACAAGAAAGGTAACATTTTTCTTTTGGCCTTTGGTGTGTATATATCATCTGGTTGTAGAAATAAGGATGGAACCGTATAATTCTCATTTAGGTTGTGAGTTTAATTTTCATGCACTCCCTGGATAAAGACTTTTGCACTAGCAATCAATAAAAAATGATTTCAAGTATAGTTTTTAAAGTAACTATAATAAAAGTCAACAACTTACCATACATAACAATAACAACAATATGTGATTGAATGATAATATAAAAATCTGTATATTCTAATTAAATTCTCTCCATTGAAATGGGAGTATTTACTATTCTGTGCTGTTTGGTTAAAATTTTCCTTTTATTTCCAGTTAGTTGCTTTTTAAATCAAGTGAAACTGGAGGAGACAGTTTAGGTTTCAGGTTTTCAGCTTTCTATCTTATAAGCGGTACAATGTGTGGTTTATTGGTTGTTTATGCATTGAATGTGAATGTGCAGTTGTTTACCTTGATGCGGACACTATTGTGGTTAAAAATATTGATGATCTTTTCAAGTGTGGGAAATTCTGTGCTAATTTAAAGCATTCTGAGAGGTTGAATTCGGGAGTCATGGTTGTGGAGCCATCTGCAACTCTTTTTAATGACATGATGAGCAAAATAAAAACTACTGCATCTTACACTGGAGGTAAAAACAAATTTTGGGTACTTTTATATTCTATTACTTTTGTTCTTTTGATTTTGATTTTTTTATTTTATTTTATTTTGTATTATTTATTTTTTTGTTTTAAAGACCATATATGCTAGATGTTGATTTAAACCCGATAGCTTTTAACAATGGCCTTCATCTGTCTTTCTCCCTTTGACAGGCGATCAAGGATTTCTCAATTCATATTACTCTGGATTTCCCAATGCACATGTTTTTGAGCCAAATTTGAGCCCAGAGATGTTTAGTTCCAGACCCATTCCTGAAATGGAGCGACTATCAACACTGTATAATGCTGATGTTGGTCTTTACATGCTTGCTAACAAGGTACTATGATATAGATAATGAGTGAATAGTACTTTCCTTCTAAGTAATTAGAGCCAGTGAGACATAAGAGATATATTCCCCATTTTAGATTAATTATGCTGGATCTGCTCATTTGAGTTCAGTTGAGATGAACTGTATACTGGGTTATGTTGCTTTTACAAATCAATGATTAACTTGTCTGAAAGAGTCCTACACTTTCATGTATATGATGTTTAATTATTGTGATGTTGTTCAGTAATTATGATGTGATTTGTTTTGCATGTACTGTCTTCTTTGTGGCCATTGGAATAAATTATGGCATTCAAGTGACCCTATATTACTGTTGGCAATGTGGTAGTTTCAGTGTGTTTGGTTTTCCATTAGCACAAATTCCCAAGCATGCAAACAAAAAAAGTAATCACTAGTTGCTTGCAGGCAAACATACATTAGGCTCTTTCCCAATGGAAAACCAAACACACATGCAGCAGTTAGAATCAGCATTTGTTAATCTGAGCTTATTAATGGGTCAAGGTGATGATTTGAGAAATCTTTATATTTGTCATCATCTTAGCATTTTCATCTTCCTTTAGTTAGTGTTAGAAGTTTAGTTTTTGGGCATGTGTGGTCTGTAGAAACTTATGCTTTCAATCAATTCTGAAATGTTTAGCTAATTTTTAAAATTAGTGATACTGTGATAGGTGTGTGGAAATTGTTTCATTTAGAAATAAGTAGTTCAGATTCTTGTTAAGATTTTGTTTTATTATGCCCTATTATAGGGCACCTAGCCTACATAACAAATATTATGTAGAAGATATAGTATAACACCCTGGATACCAAATATATATTTGTCTCTGAGCATTCATTTGTATTGCATCTTTCGATTCTATTATCTAACATTCAAACTATTCGTGCTGATCAATCCAGTGGATGGTAGATGAGAATGAACTCCGTGTGATTCACTATACACTGGGCCCCCTTAAGCCTTGGGACTGGTGGACGTCTTGGCTTTTGAAACCTGTTGATGTCTGGCAGGTACTTTTGCAACTCATTATCCTTTTTTTGGTCTTCTATTAATATCATAAAAAATGTTCTCATCCTCATAGTTATAGAGACCACATTTGTCTAAGTAACTCCATCTTCCCAGTTGAAGCTTGTTACAAAAAGTATACTGACTTGTTTGTTCGAACCTTGGTGATATGTTTAGGATGTAAGGGAGCAGCTTGATGAATCCCTTCCTGGAACAGGAGGGGGCCAGAATTCTAAAGACAGTTTTCTTGTGAAATTTCTGTTTCTGCTACCATTCTGTGCTTTACTCTTCTGCTGCTATCATTCATTTACAAAGGTCAGCTATCATGGATTGATATACTTGTCCAATCTCTTTGCTTTAAGCTAATACAGCTTTATATAAGTCTCATAACATTGTATTTTCTGCAGAATCAAGGGTACTTCAGTACACTTTGCAGAAGCTCACTATGTGATCAAGTCAGACACCTTTATTATAGGATTAGATCAAATGGACCACTTGCATATAATAGTATTTCGACATCAACAACCAATTCAGTCCATCAGGTTGGTTTTCTATTCTGTGTTCTAGTTGAGGATTTGGATCCTGCCATGCAATGACCTCAGATGATGGAATCATTTGATGAAAGACAAGCACACTGCCCTACATGGGTGGCTTCCCCAAATCCCTGACACTGAGTCCCACATTCTTTCCTGCACAGGAAGTTATGTCTATATGACTATCTATCATCAAATGACCTGGTCATGTTATGGCTTCAAACTAGAGAATGCATATCCTCTAGTTGGATGCACTTAATGCTTAGATTTATGTATTTTCAACATACTAATTTTTGTTTCTATGGTGTCTAGCAGCTCTTAAATGGTGCTCAGAACAAGGCTCCTGCATATTTGGGTGGCATTTCTGTCTGTGTCTGTTTTGTGGTTGCAGTGGTGTCTCTGGGACTAGCTCTCTTGATTGTTCCTCGGCAAGTGATGCCATGGACTGGATTGCTTTTGATGTATGAATGGACATTCACAATTTTCTTTATATTATTTGGAGGTTATATCCATTTGATTTATCAGTGGGGAAAAATAGTGGGATCACGCGTAGCATCTTCCTTGTCACAGCCTGGGTCTGATTATGATTCCGAAAAACGTATGTTCTCAAGAGTAAAGCTTCTTTTGTGGTTGTTTTTCATTTAATTGTGATGTTGAGGTACTTTTTTTTATATATATTGAATCTATATGTTATCTGTATTTACAGGTCATCAGCGACAGATATCATCTTGTGATGTTGCTACATGGTACTATGGTTTAGGGATGGCCCTGTTGGCCATTGCAGCTCCATCGTTGCCTTGTCTTTTTGGAATTACTGCCTTGTTTTTAAGGTAATTTATGCTCTAATATATCATGGCAAGTGAGGGCGAGCCCTGGTGCAGCGGTAAAGTTGTGCCTTGGTGACTTGTTGGTCATGGGTTCGAATCCGGAAACAGCCTCTTTGCATATGCAAGGGCAAGGCTGCGTACAATATCCCTCCCCCATACCTTCGCATAGCGAAGAGCCTCTGGGCAATGGGGTACGAAGTTTTTTTTTTATATCATGGCAAGTCTAGTTAAAATACTTCTAAACTTTTTTTTCTTTATTGGGAAACTTATATCTTTGTTCCCAATGGCATGTCTTTGTTATTTAATCATTGACTATTAGGAAATTTTGAAATGTCAAAATTCAACAATAACCCTCTTTATGTTTCAGAGGAAAGAAAATGAGGAAGGAAATAAAATTTTGAATTGGAGAGAAAATGAGGGAAATTTTTGAAGTTTTTTTTCTAGAAGTAAACTTTTTTCTTTTGTTCATTTTCTCTTCAACCAAACCAAAGAAAATGTATTGTTTTCGTATTTTCTCCTCTATTTTTTACCCTTTCATCCAAACACATCATAAAAGAACCTCCAATGTCCAATGTCTGCCCAATTAGCAATTATTTCATTGATAACTTGTTTGTATCCACATGATATAGGAGCAGTAAACAAATAGTAATTATAATTAAAAGTTGGGTTATCTTTGAGTTTAATGGTCATACATTGACAATATAAAACAATCTTATGTTGGTATCCAATCACAAATTACTATTTATATGATTTTTAAATTGTATAGCATAAAAGTTAACAAGCTCACCATACATGACGAATTGTGATTGAATGACGATATAAAACTGTTTTACATTGTCAGTGCATAACCTATTTTCTCTATCTTTATAATTTCAAGATATTTTAGTTAATTTTTGTGGCTTCTGTGTATGGGTAGTATTTCAGGTTAACTTTATGCTATGCATTTAAGACTTTGTTTCATATTTGAAAGGCCCCATGACTCTTAATGGGCTTGGGTTAGTAGTTAGTGTCAAAGGTCACATTTATGGAGTTGTTTCGTGTAACTTGCTTTTTAGTAAGTTGAGCCTAGGAAGTTGTAGATTAGTACTTGTAATCTGAATTCCCTAAGAAGAGGTGCAATATGAGAATTCAGAGGTCTTAAGCTTGTATCATAGAAGCTGAACCTTGGTCTTTGAATGGAAGATCCTTTAGGTGAAAAATAAACCCAAAATTATCAAATATAATTTTTCTTTTTACCTAGTTTGTCTGATCAGAAGAACCAGCAATTCGCTGCGTTCGAATATTTGTTCTCCCAGTCATTCTTTAATTCTTGTCTTGACATTTTGCGCTACATCATCACGGCACATTGCTAGTACCACTGTACCAGCACTTATTTGTGGTGTTTGAAAGTCAATGAAACATCCTAAAGTGCCTTCTCTAATTTTGAAGTGGATTTAGCCATTATTTTACCATTAATTCAAAGTAGTTTTGGTATTAAAAGATCAGTTATCAAATATTTTCTTGAAATTAAATTTTCATTTTTATTTTTAACAGGTTAGGTTTGATGGTTGTTGGGGGCATAATATTGGCTTCTTTCATGACATATGCTTCCGAACATCTTGCTATCCGATCATTTCTCAAAGGCTTTGATGAGCGCGAAAATGCTCGAAATAGTGGCTCATGTTTCTTATGTTGATTTGATTGTGACAATTGCGAGTGGTGATGTAAACTATGGTCGATATTTTCTTCCCTTTTCAGCTTACATATGTAATGCTGTTCTAGTGGAAAATGTATTTAATGAATTTTTGTCTATCTTCTAACAATGTATTTTGCCGAGGTTCTGTTGTAATATTATTGTTATTCTTTCAGAAGATGACCTTATTCTATTGAAATCACACATAATGGTGTCTCAAAACAGCTCATTGATTTGACTTGGTTGAAGGCATAAACATGCATAATATGGTTCATAAAGTATGATTAGTTTTGTCGAGTATATTTTAGAGGGTAAATTGTTAATTTATCATTTAATGATGTGAGTTAGTTTATTTTGGATTTTCTTTTAAAGTTTTTTTTAGAGATTAAAAAAAATCTTTAAAACAAGTAAATCGGCATTATTTGCTCTTAATTTAATAAAGTGCAGGAGGTCAAACATAAGTTATTGTTATGATGGCACTGCACAAGGGTTGACAATGACTAATGAGGGTTGCGAGTCGGTGCAACTCAGATCATTTTCTAACAAACTATTTCAATACACTTGTTTTAATTAAAACTAATGTCTGACTTTCATTTCTTATTTAGAGTCCTATTCATAACTCCATAGGTTATGAATTTTTTTTAATTAATAACAAAATAAAAAATGCAATTTCATTTTGTTCCATCTTTACACTAAGTTTATATTTGACAAAACTCATATATAAGATAAGTTAAAAAATTTATAAGTCGACTTAAAATTTATAAATTATTGGCCAAAAGCTAAAAACTTATAAGCCAACTTATTGAGTTAGAAGTGTTTATAAAAATAAGTTGTTAAAGTAATGGGTGATTATAAAAATGATATAAAAGGGCCTATTTAACCATATATATGCATATATTATAAATTTTATTTTTATTTTGTAGAAAAATATATATTTTTAGGTAATTATAATTTTACATCTTTTTACTAATTTTATATTCTTATTAAGATTTTTAAAGAACAAATATTTTATTAAAATTAATAATTAAAGTAAATAGTATTATACGTAAAAAAACCCTAAAAAATAGGGATAGTATGAATGAGGCATGAGAGAAGAGAACGTAATGTTAAAACAATTAAGATAAGAGACTAAATAAAGAAGAATATAATTATGGTAAATATTAAAATAGAAGAAATTATAGTTATCAATTTATAAGTTATAAGCTAGCTGAAAATCGATAGCATATTATAGTTTATTAATGCACGTCTTCTATAACTTTCTACCTTTTTTTAATAGACCATACTGGGAAACAATTCTTGGGTAAGATTATTATGATACGCTATTTACACGGTGGTTACCACCTGACATCCTAGCAACCTTTTCAATACATTTTTTTTTATATATATATATATAGCGGTTTGCCATGGCATGTACTAAGCCAACTACCTATGATCCTATCATAGCCTTCTTGCTAGTGGAATTCGCACTAGAAAACCATATAGTGGACTAATTTATAGAAAATATCTATAATTAAATTTTAGTGTAACAAGCACTTCTAAAGAGATTTTTTATTTATTATATATTAAATATCTTTTCAACAACCCTTAATAGTTGAAGTTAACAAGTTGAAAATCGTACAAGCGTGACTTCTTAATTAAGTGGTTCATCACTGTCACTACTCCCACTTGAAGTCAACACAATGAATGCCAAATAACAAAATTGCGAACAAAAAATAATCCGCACAACGAATATCTGTAAGTGTAAAAATAATATGCACAATTTATGTGAATATTTTTTTTAAAAAAAATTGCAAGGACAAATTTTGCTTGGGTGAATCGGTTAAATGTGATGCATAAATGCATAATCGAGCTATATATGCCTTTAAGTTTTTCATAAAGATACTTTCTTACTTAAGTAAACTTAACATGTATGCTAGCTAAATGTCATTGAAGTTGTCAAAGTTAATTATCATGTTTGGCTTGTCGTTTTGGCCATAGATGACTCATAAACCAATAGAAATTTGTTAATGTACTGTTTAAACTTTACACCACATTTTGTTGTGGTGCGCATCACTTTCCTTCGTGTGGGACGCATTTGATAATGAAAAATAAAGATTGTGGACAAATGGAGGAAGGAGTTGACGAGACCATGCATCCTTATCCTAAAGTAATAAGGTGTGGCAATCAAAACAATTAAATTTATAGATAATAATTTAGTAAAAATTATCTGCGAGTATAACTCGGTTAGTTAAATAATGTGTAAGAACATTTGAATTTATGATTTTTTTTTTCATTTTTTATTATCATGTCAATCTTATTTTTATTTTTTATTTTCATGTCAATCTTATATTTTTCATGTGTGAGTTATTATAAATCTCCAATATTTATATTTGATTCCAACAAAGAAAAGAGAAATTACAAACTGTGTTGTACCCTTTGTGTATTGGCGCTTCACTGAGCAGGTTAAGCTAACTAACATATTGTGAATCATAATTAATAATATAAGAGGTAAATTCACTTATGGAGGATTCATTAAGCAAAAACAAACTATTCAAGTACGATTATAGTTGCTGAAAGAAAATAAAAAGTGAAACCCAAGTGTACTCTCAATTGTATCATGTATAATAATACATATTGTTTTTTTATATATAAAAAATGTTAAGATAAGTTAAGTTCTAAAACTTATTAGGACTGTGGCATGCTCCTAGATTCAAAAAAATACTTGTAAACCAACAAAGTTCTCCAATTGGGTGGCTGAATTCAAGGACCCATATGTTCTTGGATGAGTTCGATTATCAATTAGACCAATCTTAATTAATTTATTATTTAATAGTTAATAGTTAATGCATAGTTTTTGTGTGTGTGTGTGTAAGTTAATACATAATTTATTAATAATGTAGGAAATTAATACACATTGGAAATTTCAAACTGCGACAAAAATTCAATATGATTAATCGTACTTGTTTGTTATTACAGATTTGCTGTTAAACTTCTTTAATTTGATATAATAATATAGATAATAGATTCAACAGGTTTTCGAAATAATCATGTCACGAACGAATGTTCTTAATTTACTTGGCTTAGGTTGGTGAACATTAATTGGTTCCCTTCTGAATTTCTGCAGCTGTAAATTGTAGGCAGATATATTTGATGAATTTTATCCATAAGTATCCAACACTTACTTTTTCCGGCAAGTTATTAATTGATGGCCCTTTGAACTTCGAAGCGTGAGAAACAAAATATATATGCAGATGCATGCATGCCTGTACGTGGTCAACACTGCCACTGGACTGAAATTGCATGCTAGCGGGTATTCATCAATCACAACACAAATTGAAGTAAGTATCTGATCTAACTCAACTATAAAAATCATTTTAAAAATGAAATTTATTTCTCACTTACATTTTATCCATTATTAGATGATGTGAGATTTTCATCATCTCATGTCAGACCTCTCAAATGTGAATTAAATTTGTAGGTCAGAACATTTGTAAGTAGTCTAATACTGAGTGATTTAATAGGCACAAGAAAAATTAACAAAATAAACTTGATATCATTTTAAAAATTAAATCTATACTTAATTCAATTTCAAAAAATAATTCTAAGAGATGAGGTCACACAAAGATCGCTTCTCATTTATATATGGCCATATCATTATCATTAAGATGAGCGAGACATCCAACATTATTATTATTATTATTTTATTTAATATATTCAAGTACAATTTGAAGTATTGTTTGATGCATGCCTCGTCAATAGCATAAGCTACAATACAACTAAAGATCATTAGGGAAGTGGATGGTTATCATGGTTGAATTGTTTCAGGTACACATAGCAAGAGTGGATCACGTGCTTAGTTATTATTTTTTATCAAAAGCCGAAAATATATATTATTAGATGAGTACAAGACATATACTCTAACTCATTACTAAAGCCATTTAGGTATATCATTAGATGATCCCTGTTCACTGTTTAGGATTACATATATATACAAGTGGACTCTTACACCAACCAGAAAGGGAAATTATATTATCGCTAATAATAGCGAACCGATCGAGCCTAACACCTCACTTTTATATCTCCAAGACAACCAAACCAAATAGACCAAACTGCTTTGCACACAATTAAGCCAAACTGTTTTGCCTTTACACCTGAAAAAGACCTCTATGCTATATATATAGTGATCAACGACACAGAATTTAGGGGGACTATAGGACAACCAACAAGCCAAAAATAATCTTTATCCATAATCACTGAATAAATAAATGAGCTGAATGAATCCCCATCATTTTCATCGCAAACATGTCTGTTAATTAATTACCAACTCTCCTATGAAACCGATTTGTTTTTGTTGGCAACCCAGCTATTTAGTATTTATTGCCAATTTTTCATGAAAATGCTAGCTAGCATTTTGTGAGGATAGATAATTTTAATACCACACAACCTAGCTAGTTGGTAATTAAGTAAGATGAACCCCGTCGAAAATTATGCTCTCACCCCCAACTATGAGCCTATATATATATATGAATGATGAATCCAGCATGTTTTTGTTTAATTAATTAACAGAAAGCAGTAGTAGCTTAATATTATTGTTCTATTTCATATTGAACAAGAAGCAAGAAGAGAAAAAAGTGAAACACAAGAACTTCATCCAAGTTAAAATAAATGCAGCTGCACTGCAGCATATATAGCAGAAAGAGAAAACAACATAACATATCTATCTATGTCCAAGGAGAGCGGAGGGGTTGGTCGAATTGATGAAAGAGATTATAATAAAACAGAAATGATATATCCTCTTCCTTGTTTTACAACATAGATGGATGAAATTAAAGCCAAGCATCAGACTTGCCTAGAGTGCACATTTCTTCAGGTTTCTTGCTACCTCTTTTCTTGTGGTCTTATATTTGGCCATGGCTCCAATAACTGCAGCGAGATCCCCACAAACAAATACTTCTTGATCTTGGACCAAACTGATATTGTTTTCAACCTTGAGAGTCTCATGGTCTTCTTCAAAAGCACTTAGAAGAAGAAGAAAATTAGGAAAGAGGGGATTAGATTTGTTGACAATCCGGAGATTACAACAATAATTGTATTTATAAGGGGACATAGATTTCGAAGTGAGATATAACACTTGCTATATTACAATTTTATAACACTTTTATAATTATTTTACATTTTATTAGAATAAACTAATAATTAATATAATTTTTTTTACATGGTCGGATAATGTAATCATGAATTGTTATAATTAGTTGACAATATACAATTATTTTGCACTAACAACCTATTAAAATTACTGATGGAATATATTATTACCTTTTCTTTTTAGGGGATATTATTACCTTATTAGTTATTATTTTACTAAAATTGGAATTTGAATCTAAAGTATTGGACCCACTGAGAAAAAAACAAATAGATAAAAATAAAAGTGATACATGATAATTTTGTAGTGTAGTATCTATTTATTGTTGGAAGATAAATGAAAAGGAATATCCTATTGCCCAATTGGGTTAAGATTCTGCGAATTATAGCTGGAACGAGGGAATCGAGACATTGGGCCCATAAAAAGAATACAAATACCGATACTAAAAATTTGGTAAAAATAAAGGGTAATACAGAAAATAATTTTGTAGTAAATTAGAAAGTTATAAAAAAAAGTATTTGTAGTAGATATCATTTTTTGTTGAATATATGCGAGTAAATTAATTTCATTTGTAGTAAAAATCATTAATTTACTTGCCTATAGATATATGCTTTTTTCTTTCATTTGTTTAAATAAAGTAAGAGCACTACATACATGCGTCCCTCTCTACTTTACCAAAAGAAAACAAAATGAAATTTTGCATTTATTGCTATTAGCAATAAATAAAAAATCTCATTCTGTTTAAAGGTGACTCTTTTATACAAAAGTAGAAAAAAACATAATATGGTATGGTAGTATGAGTAATTAAAAGGAAAATGCTTTTCACACCACCTCAATATTTTTTCATATTTCAAAAGTTAATTTTTAAAATATATATATATTAAAAGGTGTGTGTGAGAGAGAGAAGGTAAAGATTAAACAAAATGACAGTGTAAATGGACCGACTATTGATATCATCGTGTCAAGTGAGTCTTACAAGATAGATCCACAATGAGGGTTATTATTAATCTCAACAAAATTACTCTTGACCCCTACCAGTCAAGGGCAAATTACAAATTACCCTTCTCCATCCCACCCCACTCTTCCCCAACTCTTCTATCTTCATTTTCCTCTCTTTTTTTCATTCATTCATTCTTCTTCTTTTCTCTTTCCCTTTGTCTCGTTCTTCACTCTCTTTGCACTCATGTTGTCAGGTATTTTTTTTCCATTTTCGTGGTCAAACAGAATCACGATTCTGTTGTGAAATTTCGCACAGCGAAATCATAGTTCTGTTATTCTCGGTATTGTTGATGCACAACGGAATCCCAATTTTGTTGTGCATTTTTTTACAAATAACTATATTTCATGTATTATTATGTAGACCAATGGATTGGAATACGTTTATATCTAACGAGTTTGGAATGCCAGTTGGATGGAGAAATATGGATAATGAAAGTCAATTTTTTTACCAACCCAACCTTTTATGTGGAGTCGAGCCTAATGATGATATGAGAGATAATAATGATGAAAATGTGGGTGGTGAAGACATTGATATGCAAACGCAACCTAGTTATGGCAAAGGGCTTACAATGGAGAAGCTGCTACACATCAGAAGCCCGCTTATGACAAAGGGCTTACAATCAACTCATACAAGCTTTCAACGCAATACAATTTCAACCAGTTAGAGGATCTCAATATATAGTAGATATTTCTAAGAATTGGAATATGTAGTAGACATTTATTTAACTATGTAATAGACATTTTGTTCATGACAAATATTGAGTGTGTATTCCATTATTTTTATGGATATGAAATTCAATACGTAGTAGACTTTTATATGAAATTGTATGCAATATGTAGACTTTTATAAATTCTAGAAAAAATACTAAATGAAAGTGTAATTCCCAGAAAAAAAATGTAAAACAGAATCACTTACGTTGAACATTTTTTCTCCAAAATAAAAAATTAAACGGAAGTGTGATTTTGTTATATATTTTTTTAGGAATAAAATCTAAACGAAAGTGTGATTTCGTTGTACACGTTATACAATAAAATCACACTTTTGTAGTACACGTTATACAATAGAATCACACTTTCATAGTACTATCATGTATTAACTCCCCCTATACAATATAATCATAATTTTGTTGTGTGTTTTTTCCCTCTTAGAAAAGTATTACAACATCGTGTTTTTGTTGCATAAAAGGGGGTGTACATTTTTTGCACAAATCAAGATTCAGTTGTGCAAAAAATATGCACCCCTTTATGCAAGGGAAGCATGATGCCATAATACTTTTTTAGGAGGGGTAATCTTGGAAATTTGAGAGATTATAGGGACCAATAGCAAAAGGCATTGGGGTCAATAGCAATACCCCTTCACAATTTAACCCAACACAATAACAGCACAGTGAAAGCCCATCCAATTAAAGGTGATTCTAAATATCAAAATCAAACACTCGTTCTTGGCTTCATCGATCGATATTCGACAAGCTCAAGCAAGCATGCACCGCAAGCTCTCACCTTTGAAGCCCCAAATTTTAAAAGTGAGTCAATCCATTTCCATTTCTGCTTCTGTCAATGTTATTCTTTGCATGCAATTATTCTTTACCCTCCAGTTTCCGTTTTAGATTTTATTTTTTTGTATAAGAGATGAATTTATTGTTCAAATCTTTTTTTTTTTTTATCAGCTTCTGTCAATCCGTTTTAGATTATGAACTGGGTCTCTTGTAAATTGTGTTAATAACTACTTACTAGCCTCAGAAAAGTAGAAGAACCAAGTGAAATAGAATGAATTAGAAATATATTTTATTTTTAACTGATATATAGCCACATTCAGGTTGTCCCGATGAAACAAAAAGTTATGATGTTAATTCATATGAAAACCGTGTTTTATACTTGATCAGATATAAATGGACATTGTATTCAAGTTTTGCCTCTGATGTCTGAAACCCTGAATAAATGGGTTTGAATTTGTCATCACAGTTCCAAAATCTAGACCAGTGGTGAACATGGGGTTGGCTTATTTATTTATTATTATATTATCAATGACTGAACTTATGTATCTCATTATCAGTTAAGAGTTGTCTGTACTTCTTTTTGGCTCTTCTTAAGATGTTGTTAGTTTGTGCTTAGCAGGATATAACTGGCCTGACAGAAACTGAGAGGATGAAACGTAATAGTGTTTATCCCTCTGCACTTAACTGTGATGACATCTTGCATGAGATCCTACTTCGAATACCACCACCAACTATCTCCAAATTAATTATCGTATCAAAAATATGGTTGCGTGTGATATGCAGTCCTTCATTTCGTCAATGCTACTTGAGGCAATGGGGACAAAGTTTTCGACTTTTGGGTTTTTTTGTTTGCAACTTTTTATATCTTGGAAGACCTCGTGATGGCTATCGTCGCCCTCGTTGGGAGCCTGCGCTCCCAATCTTGTCCACTTGCAAAGATGGTGATGATTTGAAACTTTCTGGAATCCTCAAACATCTTGGGTACTTCATTGATAGTTCCAAAGGAATTATTCTTTCTGGTTTCCATCCAAAGACATATTATGTGTACAATACTGTGACCAAGCAAAAGTATGAACTCCCAGAACCTCAGCAGTTCTATAAAGTTCTGTGCATGGCATTGATTGTTGAGGAATATCTTGATAGTGACATATGCTACAAGGTGATCCGTGCAAGATGTGAATGCAAACTTAAGGAACGCAACACTGTCTCAATTGAGACTTATTCATCAAAAACTAGACAATGGAAGCAATCCACTCTGATGTGCTCCACAACTTTTGCATTGTGCCCAAGGACGGCAGCTATGGTGGTTGGAGGGGTTGTACACTGGTTTGCAATGTGGGGAAAACTTGCCATTTATGATCCTCGTCTTGGAGACAGGTATATAGCCTTGATTAAACTACCAACAGGTGTGTTAACACATGAGCATGAGGAATCTGTTCTTGGGGAGTCATCTGATGGGCTTTTGCAGTATGGCCAGAGCAATAATTTGGGCCTGGAGATATGGATACTTGAGAAGGAATCAGGAGCCAACTCATCTATTTACTGCAACTGCACTCATCTGAAGTACAAGTGGATTCTGAGGTGGAGATTAAACTTTAAAGTATTATGGAAGCAGATGCCGTCTTTAAGCACACATTCTAAAGAAACCCAGATATTGTCATTCCTTCCTCAGAATTCTACTTCTATCTTCATTAGGTCGGGGTGGAATATTTTGCTGTGTGATTTGGAGACCAAAACGGTGGAAATTGTCAATTATCAGGGTCGTGGAGGAACCATTTCATGGGAATCTAGCAAAGTAGTTCCTTACTTTCTACCAGCTTGGCCACACACTTCCTCGGTGTCGGTGTCATGACAACATGGAACAAGGGAAAACTTGTCGTTTTTCAATCTAGAGGCACTTGGTCTTTTCCATTCTGTTTTTGATCTGGATATGATGAAAATTAAGGGTCTGTTTTATTTTCTGTGTTCACTTTTAATTACAATCTTGTTTTCAATCTAAAAGTTGTTTTCACTAGTTTCTATTCAAATCTTTGAAAACAGGAAATAGATTGAAAACAAGGTATAATTAAAAGTAAAAACCAAAAACATTTTGTCAAAGTAAACGGACCCTAAGCTTTTAGCTTCTTTGTTCTGTTTTGAATAGCCATAGTATTAGTAGGACCTTCATTTCTCTTACAGTTTCAGTGGTGTACTGTACATGCCTAGAGGTTGCTGTGTTATCAAAACACTGAAAAATATTACTCTTCTGATTACTTTCTCTTTAGTCTTTTCGTAGAAGAATTCAGAATTGCAGCCTGATACAGTCACAACAAGCTGCATATAACGGTTTTCAAAGATGAAGATGCAAGACTCTTGTTTTACCCGTTTTTGTTTGGTTTTGCTAAAGTAGAATTTGAATATAGTTTTGTTTGATTATGGTAACTATGTATATGAATTTCATACATTGAAAACTGATGTCCTTTAATTTACAGTAAAACACATTCGTTGTGTGTGCTCAAGGTGGTAGTTTTGTTTCTACTAGAGAGCAGCACCACTGGAAGGTATTCAACGATAGTTTTCAGACATGGTGTATTTTCTAGAAAAATATAGCATTGTGTATGCATTAGAAAGGATAATATGTTGGTACGGCTACGAATATAAATTCGTATGAACCCTGCAGGTTCGGGATCCTTTGGAACTTTTACTAATGCTAGTAAAAGCTCCAATCTTTTTATGACGACCTTTAATGCCTGCTAAATAGTCTTAACTCAGCTGCTAAAAGATTAATAGTGTGTTTGACTACATGTTGCGGATGTAATTTTCAGCCGATAAAGTATATATATATATAAAAAAAAAAAAAGCGAACGTAATTTTCAGAAGATAATAATTATAGCTTTCACATTTCAAATGTGATTCTTCTATTCTCAACTTGATTCCAAACATGTGTTTTGGATTATTTTGTAAAATTATTTTATAAAACAACTTCTAAAAATGATTATTTAGAGGGTAAAAATATGTGTGTGATAGAGATAACTCTTTAAATTAATATGAAATTGTAGAGATGCGATATACATTTACAACATGAGATAGACACAAAATATTGTATTGTAAGAATTATTGTACAAATAATATTTCTCAAAATTGGAAGTATTCATAACTTCATTCTTTATTTTTTTTACTCTTAACTTTTTTTCTTTTTGTAAAGTGGTTGGTTTGGGGTGGCGCATAACATATTAACATATGTGGGTGCATAACTGCTGCATATTTCTCGGGCTATTATGATTCGGTTCCTATGGGCTGTTAGTTGGGCAGTCCATGTTGTTATGTTTCTTTATCCTAAATACATTGGTGCTTATGCATCCATGGTTTTATTAGGCTAATATATTTTTATTGTGACTTAAATATAAAAAATGAACATATTTAACGGATTGAAATATAAGTAACTTTTAAATAATTCAATTTTATTTAATGTCATTATGTAAAAAATATTCTTAAGTTAATTCAAATGTGAGCATCATCTCCAATATGGTTAAAGATAGTTTAGGAAATTTAGCTTTTTTTATTATAAAATTAAGAAAATTAAATGAACTTAACAGTTAACTAATATACTTAATCAGTGCGAAATTAGATACTTTTTCTTTATATTTGAATTCGGAGAGTACTTACTTATATATACAAGTTTTAACTTTTTGTGCATTTACTATTTAATTATTAGTTCTTAAATTATTTTTGTGTTCATTGCACAAAGTTTAAACGTTTGTAAAATATTCAGCATAAGATTCACGCGAGATGTGTATCCGTATTTTTTTTTGGGAAGACATCAAATAAGTATAGTCACGTTATTCAGTGTCTTTATTACTCCTAATGCTGATTGAGAAGTTTATACATTTAATTTAGGCTCTTTGGTCCTCAATTTGATTTAAACGGGTAATTAATATTTTTTTTCTTCTCAATTGACCTTCAAGTTTTGTCTTGGATTGAAAAGCGAATTTCATTTTTTAAAATTTTGAGCTTTGTTCTCACTGCATGAAAAGGAGTAAAATTAGGAGTCATTTGGGTGTAGAAAAATGTCTGGTACATGTATTTGTAGTTTTAAGTTTGATATAAAAATATAATATATATTTTAATATGTTTTCTGTTTCTTAAATTTTTTTTTTGAAAATAAGAAATAAAGTAAAAATAAAATGATACTTTTTACAATTAAAAATGAGAATATATTTTTTATGCGAAAATATTTTTTTAATAATTCCTTAAAAATGGATATATCAAATGTAATCACAAAAATTTACAATTTTTTTAATTCATACTTTAAATATATTGACATGCTGGTAACGATATTATACATTTCGCATATTAAGAATTATCCATTAAAAATGTTACTTTTGTAAAAAAAAAAAATAGTAAGTTGAAAACAATTATAAGAGGCAATTACTCTATGACAAAAAAAAGTTTTAAAAAATAAAAAAAATAAGATATCAAAAAAATTAAGAAACTTTGGGAATTATCAAATTGGTATATTCTATGACAGAAAAAAAATTTAAAAAATAAAGAAATAAGATATCAAAAAAATTAAGAAACCTTGGGAATTATCAAATTGGTATATTTTAAAACTTAAAAAATGGGAAGTTTTAATTAATAAATTGATATATTATAATTTAAAAATAAACAGTTTATTTTGGTAGATTTTTAAAATTAAAAATGAATAATTTAAATTAACAGGTTTTTAATATAAAAAAATTGGAATATTTAATTAACAAATTTTTAATTTCTTAAAATTCAAAAAAGGATATTTTAAAAAATAATAAATGAAAAAGATATGATCTAATTAAAAAAAGATATTAAAAAAGAAAAAGAAAAAAAAAAGGAATTCTTGGGTTGGGTAACTGACAAATTTATAAAATTTAAAAGAATGACAGGTTTGATAAACAAATTGGTAGATTTTTTAAATTTTTAAAAATAATCCGTTTTAATTAACAAATTGATAGGTTTTTCAAATTTAAAAAATTGGACAGTTTTAAATTTTTGTAAATGAAAATAATAGGTAAAAAAAGTAAACATAAAATTATTTATCTTTGTAACTCTTTTTTTGTAGAGGGAGACAAATAAATGAAGAGAAACATATAACAAATATAGCAATAGTTTGAGGAAGAAGAAAAAGATAACAAAATATTAGAAGGAAAAAATGATCAGTAACACTACTCATAAATTCTCTTTATCTTTATCCGTTTGGTTTTGGGCCTTTTATGTGTATTAGAGTATGTATTGTAGAAGTTGATCGCTTTAATCTTTCTTTTGGGATAATCTTCTTTGTTGACAATTATTGATTGCTTTGGGTAAACATATTTTCATTTCATGTGACGTATTTTGTGTAAACATATATTTCTAATAAGATTTGAAAATGAGAAGAGGAAAACAAATACTTACTACTGCAAATAAAAAGAAACGTTAAATCAAATCAAATGTAAAAACAAAAAGAATATGCTAGTCAAACAATAGTGAAATTAGTAAAAGGAAGGAAATGGGAAAATCTACCGGTATTATCTTTCAGAAGACAAATTACATGATCTACCACGAAGAAGGCTTCAGTGGACTTCTCTGCATGAAGATATAAGGGCATTTCACATATTTGACCTACAAATATAAGAATGGTCATCGGCCAATACCAATGGAAAAAGGAAAATTATAAAAGAAAGAAAAAAATGTTTTACAATAAAAATTCTTACGTATCAACTATTTCTTTTTTACTCTTAAATTGGCATGCATCAATGGAAGGTTATTTTCTACAACATACAAAAAAATTGTTAGAAATCAAACAAACAATAACCAGTTATTTGGATCGCAGTTAGGTTCCGTGGCAGATGAGTATGCAAACAAGTAACACCCGACAAGTGTCAATGCTCCAACCCTCACTCTTGAATCCATGGGTGATTCAACCTTACAAGCCAACAAGCACTGCGCGCACGATGACCCCCTCGTGGCATCGAGCGACCATGTCATTGTCGGCATGGAGATCCACTACCGCCAGAACGACATCTACGTGCTCGGTATCACCATAGTTGACCACGACAGCTCCATGAACGTGTTCGAGTGCATCCACATCGTCAACCAGACTGTGAGTGTCGTGGTCACGGCGTGCCGCAGCGTCGATGCCACGCCAAAGAAGCTCAGTACGCCGCGATCTGCTTGTGGAGACGAATATCGAGGTATGCTTGCACACGGAGCTCGACTCGGGCAAGTTGGGGTTGGAGTAGAATCAGGTTTGAAGAACAACTTTGGGGGTTTATTCGTCAAAATTAGTATGTTGCTGCTGTGTTGTTCGTCAGAATCGCGAAAAAGCCATCTAAGCCGACGATGGTCGAGGCGTGTGCCGCCGTGGGACGTCGTCAACAGCCCCCTCTTTATCGTGCGCCATTACCACCATGGCCCTAACCACCCTACCCCGTCTCCTCCGTGTCGTGGCGCCGCCTAGACCACCTCCTTCACCGCGCGCATCTCTGCGTCGTCATCACGTGTCACTGGCCCCGACGCCATCAGATTCATGCGTGACCTCAACTCCCCCGCACTAGCTAGATCCCCTTGTTATTGTTTTGTTCTGCTTTTTGTGTGTGTTCATTCTATCTAGGTATCCGGTGGTTCAGAACTTCGAAGAAGATGAAAAAGGTTAGAGAAGAATAATTAAAAAATTGTGACGACTTTTTTGCATTTTATGATGTTTTTAACACCCAAAAATTGTAACATGGAGTAGTTGGTCATAGAGGAAGTGACACATCAATAATAATAATAGGAGAGTGACAAGTAAGTTTGAGACTCTATCAGATCTAGTTTTGAATCAAAATTTAACCCTTTCACAAAGGTGAGAAAGATACTTAAATTTTGGAGAGATCAATTTCAAATATTTTAATATTTATAAAAATAAAAAATATATTTTAGTTAATAAATAAAATTAAATCTATTTTATTAGTCAATTATTGTATTAATAGACTAAATATAATAGAAAAAAAATATTCACTTAGCAAGAATTTGAAAATTTTGTATACAAAGTGATGATTAAAAATCACTTTGAATATATAACTTTTAAAGTCATTATTAATAATAAAAAATCATATTATATAGCAATTCATGATTAGATATATTTTCAATATATTTTAATTAAATTCAAATAAATTATTTTATATAATATCAGCTAGGACCAAAAATATTTAACCTTTTTCATAATATATAAAACACTTATGGTGCCGTCAAAAAATAAAATAAAACGTAACACACTTGTATATGGTGCGTAACGCGCGATCGCAAGCAAAATTGCTTGACCATGCTATCCAAAGTTTGGACCGAGTATGATATTTTATGTCACAGCTAACCAAGACACTTAAATAGAAATTTAGAAATATAGCTAAACCAGGTAAGGAATTGACCATATATATATATATATATAGATTTCTCCTCTGTCACTTGGCAAGAGAGAGGATCATTGAACATTCTTAATTTTCCTCATTCTTCTGGATAGTTTTAACGTAATATTTAATTCGTGCATTGAGTAGTTTTCATTTCGATCACTTGACATTTGTGTTACTCACTTTTTGGTCGTCACAAGTTAATTAAAACATCTTTTAATTATATCATCATATTACAATGAAAATAAATATTTAACAATTTTTTTTAGATTATTAAAAACAACCTTATTCATATATATATATATATATATATATATATATATATATATATATATATTTGCATGTGATATCTGATTCATATTGAACATATACGTACCACAGTTTTGTAGTATAATGAAAAGAAAGGAAAATTTTGGAAACCCAGAGAAATAGCAATATATAAAGAAGCACCAACCTGATCTGATTATATCACAAAAGGATATACAAACAATCAATGAAGTGACATAGACTAGTTGAATGAAGACCAAATTGAACTTCTTCCTTCCAATCTAGAAGCATGGGACCGTAAAACAAAAACTTTGCTGAGCAGAGAGAGTAGGGACTAGAATTTCGAAAACGACCGCAATGGAAAAAAGGAAAGGAGAGCGACAATGGCACGCAGTCATTTTAGAACGAAGGGGACAGCCACCTAATGAAAACGAAAAACCTTCATTCATCCATACATATATATAGCAGCTTAGTAGTAGCAACGTATATATCATGGCCATGGGTCATGGGTCGTTACCACTTTTCAACACCCATGTTTCTTCGTTTTTCCAAATTTGTCATTTTCCTCACCCATTAAATAAATATATAACCCTCCTTCTGGGAAGCCTCGGGTCTTATTATTGATCACCACCAAGTTGGAAATGAAGCCTATAAAAGCTACCATAATGCTTCACCTTTAGACTTAATCATCCAAGCATATATCATATATATATATATATATGTACGTTCGTGTAGAAGTAAAATTGGATGATTTATAGCTTTCTAGATAAAACACACTACTGATCAAATCAAATGGGGAAAACTCAGGTATGATCACCCCAATTGCTACCACAACAAGGAGTCCAATACCTTAAGGACCATGCAAAAAACTCCAAAGAAAACAGTGAAAATAACCTACATATCGAGTCCTGTGTTAGTGAGGGCCTACGATGCTTCTGAGTTTCGATCAGTGGTCCAACAACTCACGGGCAATGACTCCAACTCCAACAAGAAGGTTGAAAGGCCTCATAAGGGGTATAGCTCTACTTTGATGCATCAAAGGGTCATGCAAAGTCATGAAGATGCCCATGGGATCGGGTTGTATCATTACAACAGATCAACGACGACTTCTCTGGAGTTGGATGAAGATTACTACTGGAAAGAACTTGCACGTTCTGTTTTGCCGTGACCCAGATGTGTAGTACTTGTATGATACTGTATATATTAGTATTTGTCTAAGTAATAATCAAGAAATGATTGCTACTGCTTCCACTGGCAGTGCTATCACCTCCATATTGAGGGAACCTATTTCCCTCATTATAAAACTTATTTCATATGCTTTATCTTATTAATTACATGCATCCTCTCTCATTTTCATGGCTTTTTGAAATTTAGTTTCCGAGGTTAAGGTTACTACAGTCAAGTTTATGAATATTTTATCAGATTAGTGTAAGTTGTACACTTGTACGTGTGTTATAAAAAACATACCGTTGGAGATGCACTGTCTTAAAAAAAAGTGCAAATTGTGTATTCGATCATCATGAGAAAATCCCCCAAAGCTTTGACAGTTTGACCTTTAACTCCTCAACATTTAAAAATTAAACAGCTTTTAATTTGTTTGAAAACCTGTTGAGAAGTAAGAATTTATATCTGGAATAATGTAGATTGGGGATTCAGTACTGGAAGTGCCAGAAAGATGGGTAAAGGAACGGCTTTTACGTAGAAGGAAGAAGAATTTGCCGCGGAAGGGTTAAGAAAATCAGAAGCTGAAATTGAATTGAAGGGGTTTCATCACTAATCACTCATCAGCAACGTAAGCGAGAGAAAGATCGCGGGCTGGTCCGGTTGGATAAAAAAATTAGAAAACATACAACAAACAAACAGTAAAAAGATTGAAAAATTAATATAAAAATTAAAATATTTTTTTTATCTGTAAAAGACGGGTATACATTGTATGCACTATTTTTTAAAATTAATTTAATTTTATACTAAAATTTTATAATTAGACAATAATCTAGCAAATTTTCAAACTGTCGTTCTTAAAAAAATAGATACCAGTACCATTTAATTAGTAGAAGTGCTATTTGGTCAGAAGTTATTACATAATTCAACATCATTGTAATTTCAACTAATTTTAACTGATAGATATTACATAAATTCAACTTCAACCATGCAATAATTTTTTTCTGAATAAAGAGCATGTGAATTTACACGAAATTTTACCTATGAAAATCTCACATTTTTAAAGTAACTATTGATTAAAATTAATATGAAATATAAAATTTACTTTTCACATAAATTTTGCCTTCGCATAGAAATTTGAAAAGTTATTTTGGCAATGATGAACTGTTAATTAAATATATTGACAAATTGTAGATTTTATCTAATTATGAATTGATATTAAGATAGGATTAATAATTATTTTAAAAGATATATGTATTAGTATTATTAATTTTTTGGTGGAATGTTAATAGTAGTATTATTTCTAGTTAAATGTGTAAAAAAAATTAGAATCGATTTTGATGAAGTATGGATTGGTGGTGTTATCAGAAATGAGCATGGAGTATGTATTAGCGGTTTTGCTAAACATATGGGCGAAGGAGATTCACTTAGATCGATCGAGCTGAGTTCTTAGCCATTAAGGAGGGTCTCTTGGAGGCATGGAACCTGGGATACCGCCAAATTATTTGCTGAATCCCTGGAAGTCATCAAAAGTTATCTTTTAGAATTAGACATATATATCTCTGATGTAGTTCTCTTTTATTTTCCCACTATACCAAAAAAAGTAAAAGATTCATATTGTGTTTCAAAAATTAATTTTTTTTATGAATTACATTTATTAAATCACATTAAATGTATTTTTATACTGACAATTTTATTAAAGAATATTATTTTTTTAATCAGGCCATGTTGAGTATAAAATTGTTAAAATCCCTATTTAATCAATCAGATTAACATATAAATTGGTGCACTTTACTTTCAATTATCCTCGAATTTTATTTTTTTTTGTCAAGCCCTCAAATTATGTTGAAACTAAGAAAAATACAAAAGGGATGTACTTCATGGGCCTTTTGTTTTTGGTACAACTCATCTCGCAATTTAATACTATTTTTATTTTTGAACAATCAAGCGAGTAAACAGTCGATTTTGGGTACTATCATGGAAATTTGGCAGCCTTATCAATCTCTGGTTAAGAGGGAGTTATAAGGCGACTTCGGGGAGGGGGAGTTGAAGTGATAAAGAAAGTCATAGGTTCAAGTCTCTCATTAACATAGTAATAATAATCATCAGCATGTGATAAAAAAAAGAAAAAAAATCTCTGAGTAAGAATTTCTTATTTTTGATGTTCAACTCATTATGTGATAATCTAAATTCATGTAAGCCACACAAAAATGTGTATCTATCTTGAAATATAATTTACGCATATTAAGTAATAATTAAAATTTGAATTCAACAATAAAAAATTGAATTCTATAATTAAAAATTTATATCGAAAACTTTTTCAATAATTTAACAGCCTTTTATAATTAGGTAACACATTATCGCCATAAAAAGCAATAACAACACACGAAGTTAACTAGATAAAAGATAAATGAAAAAATGTATTGACTAATATGTTTAAATTCTCTTTATACATATCGCTTTAATCTCTAAAAAATTAGTATTTAATTCTTACTGTTAATAGTTTTGTTATTAATGTTACAACGGTAGCAATAATAATAATGGTTGTGATGATATTGGATATCATAGAAGGGATGACCATTATTATAATATTGTTGGTGATGGTAAAGCAAAGAAGTTACATAATATACAATGGAGATGAAAGAAAAATAATTTTATCTTATTCTATTTGTTCTTAATCTAACTTTTTCTTTAACTTTTTAACTATCAAATTGAATAGAAATAAACAAATAAAGATGAATGATAAAAGGTCTTAATCTAATTTTATCTAACTTTTTCTTTAACTTTTCTTATTCAATTAAAGTTATATTGATGAATGATAAAAGGTTTTTTTGAAGTATTTAATGTAACTATAAATTTAGTATTCAAATTTGAGAACATTAGTTTAAAAAAAAAAAACTTCATAGTGACATTGATTGTAAAAATTCAACATGAGTTGATCTATGCACTTAATAGTAAAACAATGGTCGAATGTTACTTCCTAGCACAAACACAAAATGATAGCATAAAATTTAAAAGACTTACACTTTAATCCCTTTAATTTAAACATTGTGCAAGAATAGGTTATATTATTTTTATCAATTTTAAAATTAAGCAAATTTATTCCCATTAAAAATATTATTTTATCTAAAACTACTAAACTTTCACATTCTACTCAGAATCTTCACAAATTGAACTGATTAAAATACTTTTAATTAAAACTTTTTTTCTTGAAAAATATAACCAAAACATCAAATTTACACTCAAAATAAAAAAAATATTTCTTCTCTTTTTTAAGGCTTAACATTTAATTTCAAATCCTGTAATTTTTTTTCAAATTTATTAAATTTTCTATAAAGTTTTCACTTCCAAACTTTTAAAGTTATTACATGTCTCAAATTCATCATAAATATCTAGAAATTTAAATAAAAAAAACATTTTATAGAAAGTAAAATAAAAGATAAATTGATTTCATTTTAAAAATAAACTTAATTAACTCCAAAAACCTAATAAATTAAAATTACAAAAATTCAAAATTAAAATCATTGAAAGTTTAATTAAACCATAAAAGATAGTTCTACAGTTGCACAAACTGCAGTTAGGTAGAACAATCCTTGGTCAGCCACAAAGTCGATGAACTGCAGGTTTTCTTTATACGTTCAATAAAGAAATAGTACATTTAAGCGAAATTGAATCTACTTTATGATCCACAGTACATTTTAGATTTTACTTAAACTAACCTACTAATTAATTAAGACAAGCCTAATGGTAGAGAATTTGAATAATTTGCAAGAGTCCTAAGTCAAAATCTTAATAGCATTGTTATACACACACTAAAAAAAAAAAAAATCCATCCAACAAGCTTGTTTGAAGGTTAATGGAGGTATAATTTACCTTTATAATATAAATTAGAATTCCAAACTTAATAATCTTATATCACAATTGAAATTTTAATAAATCTAAAAATACATTCTTATTTATAAAAATATTTCTTTATTGTAAACTTAATATAAGTTAAAATTTTAATTTAAAAATACTTAAAAATTAAAATAAATATCATATGAAATGTAAAGACTGATACTACTATAAATGTGAAACCAAATCTAATCCGACCTCGGAGATGAGAAAAACAGGTTATGTGATCAGAAATTTAGGCAAGGAAGTAGAAGATGTGCTAATTTATGTTACTAATAGTAATGTAGAGACATCAAGGCAAGCGTTTGCCTCAAGTTGAAGCACACATTATATATAAGCAGCAGCAGCAAGCTACTATCCCTTGATGTCTTCCTAACTAATTAAACTAAGAAAAGCTTGTTCATTTTGGGTGGCTAGCTAGCTAGTTTCCATCATCAGCAACTTTGAGGTAGAGGTTTTCACCCCCTTCACCGCGGCCTTCACTTGAACCCCCCATTTCCTGCTTGCTACTTCCAATGATACCCCTTCCACCACTGTGCAAACCCTCCCCTGTGGAGCTGCCGCCACGCACAAAGTCAGGAAACCCTCCTCCCACATTCACATTGCTGCCTTCACTTTGCAGCATGTGGAGCCCCGAACTCGACCCCAGTGCACTGTGCATGGCTTGCTGCTGTTGAAGTGCTGAGTACGGCTGCTGTGCGTACAAAAGAGATGAGCGTGCTGCCATTAGTTGTTGTGGTGTCATCTGCTGTGCCTGTTGTTGAGCCTGCATGTACTGTGCTCCCTGCTGCATCATCCCACTCGGAGGGTACTGCACCATCAGTAAAAACATCCATCAATGAGGCCTGGAGATTGAGGCTTTATGTCTTTCAATCAAAGTTTAAGTACCACAAGTACTTTTTCAAATTTCAATGCATAAGAAGAAATTCTTAACTTGGCTAGCTCTTCCAATGAGAACCAAACATGCAATCATTGCCAAACTTAACAAGACATGTATGTACCTGACCAGACATGGTGGGTGGTTGGGGTTGAGAATCAGCTATTGCAGCTAAGTACATGAGATTTCTCTGAAGCCTTGCTTGGTTCCTGAAAAAAATTGAGCATGAACTTGGTCTAACATCAACACCAAAAGGTATAACTGATATGGGATCTTAACATCCCTTTATGCCCAGTTTTGGGTGACGTATAACATCAATAGTACTATACTTTGGTACCATATTAGAATTAGAGTTAATTCCCGAAGGCAAGTTTTCTCGAGTCACTATTAAATGTACCGCTTTCAATTTCAATTTCTTGAGTGATTTTATATTACATCTACAACAACCTATGCTTCACAGATAGAAAATGCACAATTACACTTGTCCTCTATCTTGCACTGAAAGCTTGAGTTAAATGTTTTAAATGCACAATTGTACTAGCAGCCAAGATGTTTGGAAGAATGATTTCCACCAGAAACCTTCAAGATATATAAGTTAACTCAGACATACTTTATCACTTCCAACTGCATACCAACAACCAAGCTTGATTTCATTAAATGAGATCAGCCACAGATACACAAATGACATCATTCAACTCTATATCCAAAACCAAGGCAAGGTTTTTTCAATGATTTATCCTATTGTTTTTACTTCAAACATCATAACCGGGACTGACCAGTTGACAGAAAAGGAATCTTCAGAAGTATAGAAGTCACATTCGAATCAAAGGGATGTGTCGCAGAAAAGGTATTTTCTGAGCTGTCTGTAGACAAGTGAGAAAACCAGTTAACTTTGGGAAGGATGGAGAAGAATCAAAGGGGTGAGATAAGAGAGACCAAGACCAGCGATTGCGGACATATCAGAAGAGTCCATTAATGCAAGGCATGCAATCCCCGAAGGCATATAATATATAGAAATGTGAGAAACTTGCTGCCTATCCAAAGAAGAAAATAAAGGCGAGAAAACCCAAGCGTGTTGTCTTAATAATATTGAACGTGAGAACTAAGAAAATTGCAAAAAAGATGTCAAATGATAATCAAACAAGATCTTAAATTCAGAAAAGCATTAGATGACATGAACATTGCAATGTGTTTGCAGAAAGTTGTATTAAAAAAAAGCAGTATTATAATTTTGAAGATAGTATCTTTGCCCAAAGTGTGTAAGAAAGTCTTAAAACGCTGCAGATTACTTTTCAACTCAAATGTAAATTCAAAATTTCTAATAGCTACCATGTCGCATTTGTTTCAATTAATGAATTAATGAATATCAATACATTCACCCAAATAATACTAGATTATATCAAGTTTTATTGAGATTCCAGTGTAAACTGTCTCATAATGAAGTTCAAAAATTACGTTCATATATTCTTTAAGTTATCAGCATAGGATGTTAAAATAAAGGCCTGAAAATGAAATAGAAACCATACCATACCAGGATATTAAAATAGAGGCTAACTGCAGAGCGTATATTTCTTGGTAAGTTTCAATGTAACGCAGGATGGTGTATGACACAAAATCAGCTATATTCTTCTCACGCACTATTATACAAATGTTGATGGGGTGGGAAAAATTCCCTGGTGGTGCAGCACCCTATCTAGTTGGTAAGGCTTTCTAGTTAATTAAATTGAACTTTGTTATCAATGTGGAAGTAGCATTATCAACAGTAAATGACCCTGCCAACCAGGCACCCAGATGGAGACATTATGCTTGACAAGTAATAAAGAAATGAGAAACACTAAATTCAATTCAAACAGAACAAAAGAATAAGTGTAATTCTTACTCGGCACACTCGCTCAGCTTGCCAGAATTCTGGCTTTCAACAATCTTCAGAATTAAGGACTTGTTCTCATCCAGATACTGCATGTAAAAAAAAGGGGTAAAATGTTAAACAAAGGATCAACCATCATCATAATATCATAAAAATGCTGCTAAAATAATCAAGTAAAAGGGAGGGGGAGCAACAAAAGTTACAATATGTCCTTGCTGGACTGTCTTTCTTTCAAAAATACTATTTGGTGCACGTAGATTTTAGAAGGTTAGAAAACAATGAAGTGAGATGTTTATTCTAGTTTATTAGATATAGTAAATAATGTACATACTAAGCCTATATATAGTATATGAATTTATATCTTGTACTTCGATCTCAATCTGTTTGTCTTAATTTCTTAATTATCCTACCATTTGGGTAAGGAGCTAGAACTGCACCATGTTAATCAAACCGCACCCCGGGATCAAACATTTCTTACAACAAAACATTTCCCGATTTAATAAAATGTTCCCTATGATGCAGCCAAATTTGTTACCTTAATGAAATCTCAAAACTAACATAGAAGTTCAGGCATGTTATCAAAATCAAAATCTATAACAATAAGAGAAATATATTTGAAAGATTTACAAAGGTAATTTCAGGCTGAGCAGATTATTTGAAGGACTAGAGCATTAATACCAAGTCTGAAAGTTAGATACAAGTAGAACAAACAAATAGGAGTATTACACAGTCAGAGAGGGCGTAATTGAAGTCTGAAAGTAAGAGAAGCATGTGCATTAAAAGCACGCGTCATAAAAGAGTCCAGAGTGTTGGTACGTTTTGATAGAGACAAGGTTTGTGATCTCCAAATTGAAGCATATATATTCGGATTCAGACAATGTGATCTGAAAGGTGAGAAAATGTGATCTGAGCTAGCGCTGAGAAAAGCACGCGTCATAAAAGCTCTGATAAAGCACATGTAGACAGTGTGGAAAATGGAACAAAGACCCCCCCAACATAAAGCAAGCAATTGGTGAGGAGAATATTTACCAAACACGACTAAGCACCCAGTTAGGATTAGCAGTATCTTACAAGAGATTAGCAGAAGCTGACAAAGGAAGAAGCAGAATAATAAAAGAGAAGAAGAGAAAGGTTTGAAGTGTGAACAGAAACATTAAAAAGCAGGCAGCACAAGGGAATCGGTACTAAAAGTAGCATACAAGACCCACAAGTAGTGCTGAGACAAAAGGGCCCTGAGCTGAGAGGAAACATGAATGAATTAATGAATACAAACATAGACATGTGTATGTATGTGACATATGAGTATGAGTATATCCAAAGCTAGCAGAAGAGATAAGATAAGCAGATGAAGGGGAATGGTAGTGGTAGCAGTAGTAGCAGTGCAGAAGAAGAAGAGAGAAACGGACCTGCTGAATGTGATCAGTGGTGACGTTGTTGGGGTAGTAGGCTGCCATCATGGGCTGCATCTGCATCAGGTGCTGCTGCATCTCTCACACACGCAATATATATATATATATATACACTATATGATAGAAAGATGTACACTTTCTCTTTCTCTAACTATATCAACTTTCTCAATCCAAAACCAAACAAAGCTGAGGCCTGCAATAGTGCAAGTGCAGAGAGAAGCACACTCTCTCTCTCTCTCTCTCTCTCTCTGGTTCTCTGGCTTTCTGTGTGTTCCCACTTTTCCCTTCTATCTCTTGGCTATTGCAATGATGCTACCACACGGAAACAAGATATTAGAAAGCGTGAATAGAAAGTGAAAGAGAGAGAGAAGAGCAACACATACACATTACATCGGGGTTGGGGCCTTTGGGCTATTACTATTTTATTGGTTTTGACTCTTTCTTCACACTATGGGGTCGGTCTCTTGAACTGCGTGTTCCTGTCCCTCTCTCTATAGTATCACGTGATAGATATGAGACAAGGAGAACAATTTTGACCAACTCGCTCTATAATTATTACTAGTGTTTCTTTTAAATCTCTTAATTAATTTTCTTTACTTTCATATTTACTACACAAAACTTTAAATATACTTTGTTAAATATATTTCAAGTTAAAGTAGTAATTAAAAAAGAAATCGAAGGAGAAAATATTGTTGTTTAGTTATTTTTCAATTTAAGAAAAAAGTAGTTGTTAGCATTCGATATGGTAATGTGTGTTGGTCTCGTCGGGATTCATAGTTGCAACATTTGATAAAAGAATATCTCGTAAAAGAGAGAGTATCTCACACACTCACACATAAAAAACATGATATTGTCCTGAGGGCGTTGTCCTTGTCCACCTCGTTCTAACGTTGATGACGTTGGACTTGTGTAATAGATTCCGATGCTACCATTCACTTCACCACGCGCATTCCTTAACGCGCTACCCTTCTCTACTAATCTCTCCTAATTAACCTTAATCTTCGTGCAAATCATTCCCCTCCTCTTTTTCAGTTTTCTTTTCATTCCATGCATTTTTTCAAGTAGATTACACTTATCTTATGTCATGTTTAAGAAAATTATACATGTTTTTTTAATCTATACATGTTTTTCTTAAAATTTAAAGAAATTACCTTTTTTTTTATTTTTAAAATTTATACAAATCTCTTAAATATCATTTAAATATTTAAAAGTAACAAATCATGTGTTATTAATTTTAATTAAAAAATACTAAAATATTTTATCTTTACAAAATTTAAATATATTGTTTTTTTTATCTAATTTTGAATTATTCAAACTTACATCAGAACTTCCATATATGTTATGATAAAAAATTGTTAGATTTTTAGTTTTTTTTTTTACTTTAGTTATATATATAATATTTCTGCAACAAGCTACATTTTCTGCCTTAGCATATCGGATGTAAGTTTTTGTTGGTATATTTTTCCTTTAATAATCTCTACACGTTTGATAGAACACAAAGTATATTAATTTTTCACAAATGAATAAATATATTAAAAATGAATATATATTTATTAAACGTAAATATTTTTTCTATAAAAATATTGCATATGAATTATATAAATAGATATTAATATATTTTGTATTAATCACTCAACAAATAATAATCAGTTCAATCGCATGAGATACCAAATTAATAAAAAAAAACGTGTACATGTCTAAATAAAAGTAGTAAACAAATAAATCTATCTGAACACATTTAAAAACAAATTTAATAATTAATTATATTATTTAATATTTCAAATTACGTGAATTATTCTCAGTCATCCTTTATATAAAAAAACAAACAATTAATTTATTAAGACAAAAAAATAGTTAATTTTAAGGTTTAATTTCTTTTGGATCTCTAAACTTTTTGAATTTTGTATTTAGTCCTAAACAATTTTTTTATGTTTTTGGTGCTATATTTTACTTTTTACCTTCGTTAACTATTTGCTATCAAGTAACGGTCTGTAACTTGTCGCATCAGCATGGATGAAACTGTCATGTACAATTATTTTTTATAAATGTATTTTTAAGTTATACTTAATTAAGTTTTTTATATTCAAAATATAATTTATTTTTAAAAAATTATTTAATATTTTTTTAGATATCTGAAAAAAATTTGTTTTATTTTATTAATTGTCATTAATTTATATCTGTTAAGTGATGATAATAGCGTCATCAATCATTACTGAGGCACAAATGTTCATGTTATTAATTTTGTTTTTTTAATTTTAAAAAATCTCTCTCTCTCTCTCACACCCTCCAACAATTTTCCCTCTCGCCCGGCAACGTGGTTTGGCCTAATGATTCTCCAAACCCCATTGTTCAATACACACTCCAGGCAACTCCATTTCATTTGTGGTAGCAGAATCCGAAGCTGATTTCACAAAACTCCAAGTAAGTTGGAACTTAACTTCACAACCAATTGGACTGAGGTCTTAACCAAATTGTTCCTCATTTGGTGGAGGCTGACCCACTAGACTTCATAAAGGAAGAACCTTTTGGTATTGTTGCAAAGAGTACTCATAGTAAAATAAAAGAGATGTTAGAGAAGGGGATTTTTCATGGGGCGGATAGTGTGTTTTCTAAATATGCGTCTTTGGCAAAAGAGAAAGTTGAAGCCTTTGGAATTGCATGATCTAATCAATTTGGAGTTTATGGAACTAATTTTGGTTGGGGGAAGCCTGCAAAGGTGGAGATAGCTTTTAGCTTTCATTTTTTTAAAATTTAAAAAAAAAAATTATTGGCTTGAACATGAGGTGAACACTTATATCTACGTATTTAGTGATTATGTGTGATGACGTGATATTATGTTTCATATGTCATTATTTGACGGATACAGATTAATAGCAGGTGTTAAAATTAAACGTAAAATTTTGTCAGTTATCTGAAGAAAAAAATAAATATTAGTTATTTTTTAAAAACGAGTAATATTTCGAATATAAAAAACTTAATTAAACCTTTAATTTATTTTAAACTAATATAACATGATGATCTGATCTAAACAGATGAAGAATTAATTGAAAATATAATTTATCAAAAAATTACAAATAATTATTTTATACCCTTAATAACATGACAAGTCATTGTATTACCAATGTAGTTATTATGTCGTTGATTAACACTATTAATTGATAGTGTGAACTAAATTTATTAATATAGAGGCCAAAATTGCTAATAAAATTGTTTTGGGATTAAAGATAAAAAAATTTAAAATAGAGATCAAAATGGTATTGAACCCTTATTTTTAATTAATAATATCATAAATTTAAATATTATTTCAAAAGTATTCATAAAATTAAACAGTCTAAATAATGGTTATATTTAAATATTTTTTCCCAACAATTAGAGTGAGTTATATGTTACTATTAGGCCAATAAATCCACTTATATGGGATAATGAATGAGTGCCTCACCAATATATTCACAATAAATGAAAAGTATAAATAAAAATTAAAAGTAGTAATATAATTAATACATTTAGAGGCAGCAGTCAAAAACAAAGTACATTTAGAGGTAAGTTTTGTTGGAAAAAATTTAAATCTCATATTGACTAAAGATAAAAATAAAAAAATAAAATATATAAATAAAAAAACAACTTTGATCCTATAATTTAATTTTTAAAATTGAGTTATCTTAAAATGGTATCAGATCTATTCAAATTCATTTATTTAAAAAGAAAATATATTTTTTCGTGTCAACATATATTTTAGGAATATCTCGTCCTATGTAACGGGATTGAAGCAGTCGCACGTTGGAAGAGGAGAGAATAATTGCCTGAACCTTGGTTTCGTAGCCAGTAGCCAGGCCAGATAAGACATTGAATAAGTATCCCGAAAATTACATTTCCTTTTTTATGATTCAATGGAATTAATTAGAGGAAAGGAAACAGCATGGAGTTGGGAATGGGGCCCAAAGGTTCACATGCATGCCCTATATACCTATCTATTGAGAGTGTTGTCCAGTCCATTTCCAACTGTAATATTAGAACTCTTATCATCATCATTTCATGAACAAATATAAATGAATGGGTCAAACTGAACTCAAGCTTATTTCTTTACCCTACGTACTTTCAAATGGCAACCTGTGTGGGTCACATGCAACAGGCTACGGCTCTAATACACCAATAACCTGTCTTACCCCTTGTGCCTATCTGGCCCTCTTTGGTTTTGCCTTTTACTGGCCAAGGTCCTCATTCTAAGATTCCCACGTAATATTAATATCTTTCCTATTCTTATTATTAAAAAAATGCATATCAATTGCAATACTACTGTATTGATGATCAATAGAGTCAAATCAAAAAGCAAGCAATCTGTTTGTGTCTCAGTTCCTCAAACATGACGGGTGGTTAGGGTGTCACAATTGGTTTGCGTGCTTAAATTCCAATCCCATCTTTTTTTCCTTCCATCCTTGCCATGCTTTTTCCACAGCCCATGCTGCCCCTGCATGTAGGTCCTCCTTCCAAACAAAGATCAATGACGCGCTTTTATCACCGTGCTTACTCAAAAAATGCCTACGCTTATCGTTGTTTTTCATATTAAGAATGTAGTATTTTTAAACCACATTAATTTCTTTTTAAATACCTACATGATTTAAATGAGCTTTATTCATACACCCCATAAAAAATTAAATCTGAATTAATATAGTTTGGGAGACTCGACTACTTATTGGCGGTGCCTGATTATTGGTGAACACTCAAGTTTATATGAACTTTTATTTTAGTTATAAAGATGATTCATTTTGAGAAGCGAGCCGGCAGAAAATTAGAAGCATAAATCTGGAACAGGAATACACCTTCAAGAAGTAAGATTTTTTGGTACGAAATTTGTAAGCATATAGTGCTCATCTTTAGTCCTTGTTACCAACAATTTTGTCCACCAAATTCAGTCAATTTCATTTCTTCCAACATTAATGCAATAGTCAAGTCTTCAATCAGGTGTACCTCAACCTGTTGATGCTATAGCTAAGAATGACCTATCTCTGAAGAGTGAATAGTCTTTAGGTTTAGCTAGCTAGCTAGCTAGGCTTTTTGAATTCACTCTTGATTTTCTTGCTTTTTTATTATTGGCTGGCTGATGCCTCTAATGTGATGCAGTGCGTCTTTGCTTGGGAAGAAATAATTGAGTGTGTTGATGACACGGTTTCACGTGTTTGGGGTGTTGCTGGCGAAATTGCAAATGCAAATGTCAACACCACATTGCCTTTTGCATTAGTTACTTGCAACTTCGAGCAGAGACCACAGGTCTGGAGCAACAGCTCTTTGTCTTGCCTTAAATGACTTTGCAATTATATGCGGTACTCTAGTTTTTTGGCTCACTTCTGAACTTCACCATGTGACTTGGTTGGGGAAAATGCCCCCACCATTCTTTTGGCACCTTCTGCCGATACCCATTTCGATGCCCAATAACACATTAAGGGTCACTTCGGTAGAAATAAAACGAATTTGACATAATTGATTTCTCAGGTAGTGAGTAGTAACTAGCTAATCAATAATGATGACAAGATTGCAAACAAAATCCTTGAGTAAATAACTAAAAATTAATAATATAAAAGGGTAAACGGTACTAGTTAATAATTAACCAAATGAAAGTGAATGTTTTTATTGAGAATATAATAATTATTATATTAAAACCATTTAACCCGTAGTTTAAGTAATTAAAAATATTTAGTGAATATTCTTTAATTTATATCCTTAAGATAATAATGATCAGCAGGAGTCAGAATAAAATTAGAATCTGAGCCCCTTGTCCTCCTTGCTGCTGTCACAAAGGGACAAAATTTTATGGTTTTCGAGTATCTTTAATAGGGAGGGTTTTAGATATGAAGGTAATTTTGTGAGTCTAGTCATTTTTTTAAAAGAAAAATTCAATTAAAATATTCTGTTTAATAATTATAAAAGTAATATTTACTTTTTTACTTTTAAGAATTTATACAAGTAATAAAAAACTTAATTACTTCTTTTAAAAATATTATAAAATAATAGATGGAGTAAAACTAACGTGATATTTTATAATCTTATCTTAATTAAAAGTAAAAATAAAAAAGAAACAAATCCACTTGATTTTTTTTTCCATTTTCAAATACTGAGTTTTTAATATAATAATTATTTATATAAATTTGAATTAACGTTGTCACCAGCAAAATTAGTTTATAACTTAATAAATTATGAGGATACACCTATACTCTCTAAACATGCAATACAAAAAAACATATTATTTATATAAATGAGTATGGATACTTAAAAGGGTTGCATAGTAATTTATCATTTTATTTTTTTAACCTGAAAATTCCTTATATTTAAAACTTAAATAAAATGATTTTTTTTCACTTCTAATTAAAGAAATAATACTTTATATTTATTGTTTCCTGCTTTTTATTACCAAAAAAATAGTAAGAACAAAAACTTATTTATATTTACTATTCCCCCTTCACATTATTTTAATATTAGGAAACTAAACCGATGTTATATATCGGTCCAAGTTCAATTTAACTAAGTTCAAATTTTAAACAAGATTCGAATTCGATACTTATAAATAATAAAAAATATTAATTAAAAGATAGACCGTCAAATTTTTTAGTAAAAATTAATTGTCAACAAAGTTGACAAATATTTTACAGTAAAAACATAAAAAAATAGCATTATTGTAATTAGGTAAGAAAAAAACTTATTAATTCTTACTATTGTGGCTATTACTGTTACCACAACCAATAATAATAATAACACATTAACTACCCTCCAATGTACATTCCCTTTCATGACCTTCAATCAATATTATCTAATGCAGGGGAAATCCTTTGATTCAGAAAAATTAAAAAAACAATGGAAGGGAAATTGATTAGAAACAGGAGATTACTTTCTTTGTGCTCTACCAAATGAATGTATTTTAATGACATCCTAAGAATTGAAAGAAAGTTCCAGCGACCAGCAATATTCAATGGCGGGGCTGGAATAAGGTTTTTTTATTAGGAAGAACCGCTGATATAGATTTGAACGCATAGATGTTTTTTAGTAAAGTATTTAAACGTACTTGTATAGATTTAAGGAATATAATCACTTTAGAGAATCAATTCAATTTAATTTTTATAATTAATAGAGGTGTCACGGGACAAATTAGTTTTTTTTTACTATATTATATAACTAATTTTGTAGAGAATCAACTTAAGTATTTGCACCCTTCATTTTTAAAAAATTACATATAACTATATTGAGTGTGTAGATTTTGTCTCCGTCCCCTAATTTGTGTATTTGACCCCCTCTTCTAATTTGTAAGCCCTTTCGTAATATTAATTATTAATTTTTATTTTTTAAATAAATTGACCCCTAAATTAAGGTCCTAGATCGGCTACCAAGTATAATCATAATAAGAGGTTGATCAACACTGAATTTAAATAAAACAATTTTAATTAATATATAATTTTAAGTATATTCAGAGAAATTATTTTTTAGCCACCGTGTGAGAATATTTGACGTAAATTACGTGTAAATGGTTCAATGCATGCAGGTTAACCTTTCTAATATTGTTTGGATTAGCTTTATAAAAAAAATTAATTATTTTTTATAATGAAAGTAAAATGATAAATAATTGTTTTTTTTTATGGAATAATCACCGTACTTGTTAATTCCTGTGTATTATTTAAAACACACTTTAAACTTGTGCTCCGGATACTTGAATTGAACTATTAGAAAGTTGACTTGACATTCGTTTAGGACAAGAAAGTCAACCAACGCTTCGTTCCTAAGGTAAGTGTGATTGTCGAACACGTGGCACATGACTTATAATAAACACGACACGCCATGCATGCACACCAGCCAGCACATTTGACGCCAAGATAAAACATTAACATAAACGAGGTAGGAAACATGTAAGGGGAAAACACTTTTTTGTTGTTGCATTTAAACCATAAAATTGTTCCCTACAAATTAGATGCACGATAAATAACATTAAGTTTAATTGGACATAAATTATTAACTAAATAAAGACAAGATTAAATCATTTTAATATTATTCAAGTTTAATTCGCAAATAATTATCAATCAAAATTTATTTATTTTCATCATGAATTAATCATAATTTTTTATGATAAATTGAGATTTAAAAAATACACGAAAAAAATAATATCATTATGTAAATTTTTATCCTTAAAAATATTAAAGGAATAAAAAATCTCACAAAATAGATCACTTTGAAATATATGTATTTTATATTTGAGTTCATATTTTATATATATGACATATTTGTGAGTCATAACTTAATTTATCAATTACAAATAAATAATGATGTGTGAACTTTTTATTTTCAAATATCCCATCAATATCTATTACTTTTATTTATTCTTATTACATTATTTTATTCATCACATATTCTTTTTTTATTTTTTTTATTTCAACAGCGGTCAAATATTATATAAGATATATATTCAAGTTAGGCATGACACCCAAGCGAGAGAGCGGGGAGTAGTTCTCCGCTCTCTGTCCCTTAACCTAACCTTACCTGCTTCCTATTTTTTGTCTCATCCCCGTTCTCTGGCTCCCCCACAGAAACTTGCAGAGACCCCGTTTTATATTAAAAAATGTCAAAAATTATAAAAAAAATATAAATTTTTTGTTTTATCTCAATTTTTTAACAATAATAAATTTAAGTTTTAATTCTAAGTTTAAAACATGACTAAAAATATCAAAATAAATTAATAATAATAGTAATAAAATCACACAAGTATTAAAGGTGAAGATGAAAGTTAAGGAGCGAAGTCTGATACGACGTTTTAGGATTTGGATAATATCTATGTCTTTGTGACTTATGAGATACTACTTATATATATAATAATTTAATTTTTTTTACTAGTAAAATATTATATTAATCTTTATATTTACATTATACATATAAGTAAAATTTTATATACATGAGGACTATGCGGGAACGGGAGCAGGATTCCCGAATTGTAGGAAAAATTGTCATGTTTAATCCAAGTACCAGTACCAATCATGCATTTTGCTTATCAAAAACAAAATCATAAATGACAGGAAATGCATATATATAACATGAGAGGTATTTGATAAAGTAAATTATATATATAACATGAGAGGTATTTGATACAGTAAATTTTAAAAAAATAGTATAAATTAAAGAATCAATACATAAGATTAAAAAAAATGTATCAGTATAAAAAATTGCATACACAGTAAGTTGTATATCTGTCTTGGAGGAGTAAAAGATCTGACACAGATGACATATAATACACACATGTATATTAGAGTAATTTTTGACAGAGTAAGTGTTTTAATTGTCTAGTCGATCTTTTGGGGTGTGAATGGAAGGTTTTGCTTCTCCAAACTTGGGAAGCACGTTCTGGAAGAGTGGTGGTGCATGAGCAATTGCAACATGATATTGATGACCAGCCACATTAATTTCTCCCAAAGTGCAGCGCCCTCGACTGCGCCCAGGTACGGTCGAACATGGGTTTCTTTGAGAAGACCGTACGTGGCCTCTTTGCAATGAATGGAGTACCAGATTATTGTGCAACCATTGCTCTCCCTCCAATGTTCTTGCTCCCCTTGTTTTCTGCAAACTCAACACCAGAATCATTGTTGTGAGCACACACAACTTCATGTAGCAATAACCCATTTTTGTGATAAGGAAATTAATTAAACGCCTCTAATGTGATTGTCTGATTGAGGTGGGGAAAATGTGAATTATCCAAAGACTATAAGAAGGGAAACTTTGAAGGTTAGAGTGGATTATGACGGTGGAGTGTGGGTTTAATGAAATTTAAAGAGATGCTTAGTGTTTTATATATAAGATGAGCTTTGAACGTTATACTAATGAGTTGACCAAAATCCGCGGCTTGAAATTGTCAATGGCGGTGTAGGTAGTCTAAATCAAACACCCGGAATTTTCCTCTCATATACTAAGCATTCACATATATACTTTAATCTTATTTTAATTAAGTTTATGTTCAAAGAGTTTATTTTGATTGCTACACATTTTCTACTTTTCTGTCCTTTTTATTATTTTTCTAGTCATGCTGTGTTTTTTCCTTTCCTTTTCCTTTCTTTTTTTCCGGGGTCAACTCTAGTGATGTACATTGCCAAGCATTTTCTTGGTACAAGTTTGAAGTGTTTTTTTTTTCTTTTTTTGTCTTCGTGTGTGAACAAGTTTGAGTGTTTGAACAAATTTAAGAACTGACAACGTCATGGAGCTTATATTTCATCGACCCACGATATAAAGTGGGCTTGGGTTTAATTTGTTCACAACTTTATGAAGGGGTTGCTATTTTCTCCAACATCATTGCTTTTGGGCCCTATCAATATTCTCAAATTCTAAAGATAGTTTTCTCAACAATGTACAAGGAAACACACTTTTCCAGCATTAGTGGGGTATACAAAACATTTGTACAGTGAAATTAGAATTCTGTTGTATAATATATAATAGAATTGTGATTTTGTTGTATTTCTTTTCACATTCCCACCGGTGAAATGGAAGTGTATTTCCATTATATAGTTGAATGTATGAAAAAAATACACAACAAAATGGGAGTTCATTAAGAAAGTATAAAAGAAATGGGAGTTCATTAAGAAAGTATAAAAGAAGTATGATTTTATTACACTATACAACATAATCAAATTTCTGTTGTATATTTTATTTTGAAAAAAAAAACCCAACAATTATGATTTCATCGTGTAATAATTTGTGTAACATTACGAAATCTTAATTTCATTGATTTGCCAGAAAGGGTAGGTGGTTGCCAACGTGGGATGAAAGAAACAAAAGGATGTTTTGGTATTTGCACATTCATGGGTTAGGGTCAAAAACAATTTTGGAATGGGCAAATATTAATTCCCCTTTTTCAATAATCTTCGATCATGTTTTCTATTGACTGACAATGATCAAAAGACTGACTTACCATGTCCGCGAGATAAATTCGTAAAATTATTCCTATAATAGAAAAGGAATATATGGAAATACTGAATGAAAGCATATTGGTTAAATAATAATAATAATAATAATAATAATAATAATAATAATAATAATAATAATAATAATAATAATACCGACTTAAAATTTGAGCGCATAATTTGAAAATAGGTGAGTCTATATGTGATACAGATTGAATCGAACCACAAGTCGTCTACAAGTACAACTTGGGTATCTGGCCTGGCTTCATCAAGTGATTTAATCGGAGCGTATGACTATGGGTGAACTGGTTGAGTATTGCCAAAGACTCAACTCAAGTATTGACTAAAAATAATGTTTGAATAATATACTATATGAATGAGACTTAACTTCTAACGCATGAGTTAGATTTTTGGCTGAACTCTGTTTAATGGGATCATGAGAAATTAAAACTGTTTAATGCAGCAATATGTGCAGGGACGGATCTATGTGAAAAGCAAGAGTAATTGTTCCCACAAATTAATTTCTCAACTTTAATATATTGAATAAATATTATTTTTGTTCCCGTAAAAAACAGGTGTTGTCTCCTTAAGACAATTATTTTAAAAAGATAAATGTAAAAAGTTATAAAGACAAAAAATAAATAAACTAGTACTAATTTTATCTATTTAATTTTTAATATTTTCATTTTCTCTGATACTTTACTAATAGAACTTATATTATTTTTCGTCTAAAGAATATTAATTATTTTTTGTCTCCACTAAACAAAATTTCTGAATCATATGTGGTTGCAGTTGCTTAGTCAACTATGAATAACCTACAGTAGCTTAGTCAAATGGGAAAAGAATCCCCTGTTTCTCTATCAGTTGTTTCCTATATAATTTTTTGTTTATATAAATAAACCTATGGTAATTTCTGATTGGGATTGTGTGTAGATGTTTTACCACAGACATCTAGTAAAATCAATTTCATCAAAATTAATTCTATAAAAAAAATCAAAATAAACAGACACGAGTATAACACTGGAGCAATATTTATACAAACACTGGAGCAAATAGCGCCCATATATAAAATTCTCACAGATGTTAATTTACTCTGTTTCCAAACTACTCAATCCAATACAAGACGACACCAATTAACAAGCACTCACTCATTTACAAATTACAATGCAAAACGGCAAAGGGAAAATTTTATTGTAAAATGAAAATTTGAATGGGCAGATGAAAACCTTGTCAACTCAATGCAGCAAAACGTTCAATGAAACCCCGAACAAAAAGGCAGGGGGAGAAAAAGAAAAAAAAATTATTTAAAATCCTATTTTCTTATATCCTGGATGAAAGCAAGCTATGTTACTGTACAGTTGCAACCAGCCTTGGTAACCTGGTTCACTAGTGCACAAGGTAACTTCCTCCTGGTTGCGGATCCAATCATAAGTGTATGAATCTGTAAATATATAAATCCAAACGGTAAAAAAAATTGCATATACTAAAATAGTAAAATCTGATGCAAAATTGTAAACAGCTGGGATTGAGTAACCTGGCTTGAGATGTCAATAATCAATATTGTATTTTGCAACCATATCCATAAGACAGACACCAAGTAATATTCACAACGTAGTCCGATATATAGAGCAAATAAACTTACATACTAAATACGATACCAAGACTATGCTGCTTCATTCTAAATAGTGAATATATACCATATTTGAACACTGCACCACGTGATATGTTCCTAAAACTCAGTCTCGGACTACTACACAAGTCAGGTGATGATTTTTTTATTTATTTTTTATTTTTGATCAGTAGTTGAGTTAAGATTTCATATAAGACGGCCAGAATCACTAATTAGTTGGATTTTGATTTATTTACAAAATCAAGCTTCATTTCTTTGTATACGTATCATTTTTATAAGTCTGCAAACAACGGGGAACACATATGCCATGAGGTAAACAACTAAGAAGCCTACTTGTGAAGTTCTGCGGGCATCAACATGAATAGCCCTCTGATATTATATGAATAATGATCTTCCCATTCATTTGTTGCCTCTCATTGCTAAGGAAAAATGGCTAGAAGAAACACTTCTACTGCTTATTTCTTATTTTCTTTTTAAATTGATTAGAATCTATAGATTATATTTTTTCCACATGCTATGACTGAGCCCATTTGTCAAGTACAGGCCATTGAGGAGAGTGGACGGATTGCCACTGAAGCAGAGTTGAGGCCCAAAAGGATTATTCTTACACCGAAAAAGATGAAGGATTACGTGCTTTATCATTAGCTTTTAGATATCTGATATTGTAATAATAGGGAGAGTGACTCAGCTTATTCTAGAAGGCTCTTATCATGTATTCTGTTAGAGGGGATCAATTCTTAGATTCCTTTGGGCAGTTAGTTAGAATAGTGAGCATGTGACTGAGATATATTTGGCCATGTATTGATTGACAAATTTTAATGAGAATTTGGTCTATACCCTTCCTATCTTATTTCCCTTCTTCCTCTGTCTTCGAATTCAGAGACCATACACATCACCATATCATCCTTTCATTTCACAGTTGTTAAATTATAGTTATTCTCTATACTTATACGTGATTGCATGATCTCTCCATAAACAATTACACAAACCTACCAACTAAAGAAATAAACTATTCCATAAACAAGACTTCACTTCCTCTAAATCTACAGCTGCATTTTAATATGCATAACTTTCAGCATTGAATCATCCTTTCATCTGTAAACCTTTTCACTCTTGAACAGAGCAGCAACGACATTTCAAGAGGAAACTACTAACTTGACTTGATTTGCTCTATTATCCAACTGCATGTCATCATGACATTAATCCCACTTCGCTGCCAAATTTATCATCAGCTATTTATTATTTCTAATTTTCAGAAATGTCTAGTAATATTATAAATAAGTCAACATTTAAAAAAAAATCCCCTAATTAGCACCCAATTAGAAAATAATCCCTTTTATTTGTTAGTTGTTACCTATCCAAGTTTATAAAATTTGCCCATTAAAATTTAGAAGCTTCTGTCACTAAACATATATTGAACTTGGTCAAACATTTTCCTCCATGCTTAATATGATAAACTGCATGGGCACATACTTATCATAGACAAATTTCTTTTGTAAATTAGTCCAAAGGCAAACAAACAGACAGATAAAGCAAAATGGATCAATATAATTTTAAGAAACAAAATAGAGAAAGAGATGCCTTGATTTTTTACCTAATCGTTCAGCAATAACTACTGACCTTATATACAGCCTCAAGCAACAGGTTGATCTAATTCTCTTATCCCAATCTGGCGTAATTGTTGTAGCTGATCAGCTATCTCCTGCAATAATTTAAGTCCTTCTTCTCCATTGCTCGATAAGTTGATACTATGCTTAAGGAAACTCAAATCTGCCTCAAGAACTTGCAACCTTCCAATAAAATCTGAAACCAAACTACCAGTAGAAGATAAATCATTATTCCTACAGAGCGCAGGGGAGCTATGTCCATTGTATCCAAGTTCACCATTTTGCTTGCAAACTGGAGGTTCCTTGGATGAGGAATCATCACCCATGTCATCTGAATTTAATTTAGGAGAACAAACAGTTTCTTGCATTAGAATATCATTATCCAACTTCTCACAGTTTTCCAGAGATTCCTTTTCATCGTTTTCAGAATTTAGCCAATTATCCTGAGATTGATGAATATTCAGGAAAAAGTAAACTTGCTTCTCCAACTTCTTCAAACGTTGGGAAATATATAACCTTTCATCTTGAAACTCCAATGGTGAATTTTTTACAGATTGAACATTCTGTTTTTCCAGAGATGTGGGTAGAAATTCAGATTTGTCAGATATATTAGTATTTTCAGAAACTGACTTTCCAAGGATACTTTCATCCTTTTCAATGCAATGATCCAATCCAATATCTTTCACCTTCATTTCAGAGTTTGTATCCACCATGTTTTCCAGCACTGATTCATCAGGGAACTTCTTCCTATATAACTCAAGCTTAGCTTCCAACTCTTCTATCTCTTTCTCCTTCTCAACAAGAAGGCAATTAGCTTTTTGCAAAGCTTCTGTTTCATACTCAGACTCCTCATCCATCATTCTTAAGTATTGCAAGGCTTCCATATGTAATGTTGCCTTTTCTTCCTGCAGCCTTGTGATCATGGCTAATGCTTGATTTGCAGCAACTGCAGAAGCATTTCTTTCTTCCTCCAGCTCTTTATACAAAGCATTCATAAGTTTCCTGTCATGGTCAACTTGTCTTTTTAGCCTGTCGACTGCGCTTTCACCTTCAATTTCACTAACAAGGCTTCCATCTAGAGACAAACCAGATTCATTTCGCTCAAGTGAAATCATTTTTTGAAGTATCTGGATTCCAGCACAGTTAGAAACATCAGAAGTCTTCACTTCATCACTGTTTATAGACAATCTAGGACTGATATCATTAACAGACAGATCAGTCCCTCGAGTAGCTGAAAATTGTGACAGCAATATCTTCAAATCTTCACTAATTCTTGTAGAATCCTTTCCAAGCCAATGTTCTACAGGCATGCCAGGTCTTCCTCTGCTGTTACTGACAGCAAGCTTATAGGCATCACCAAGATCTAGTAAATTGGGATTTTGCTGACCAATATCACTAGAAAAGGGGGTTGACTCTAAACCTGCTTCAGATGTTGTCAGCTTATCAACTGACTCAATTATTTCCCCACAGTCTGTGGTTATTCTTTGTTTAGATTTTGTCCCTACTTCATCAGTTGTCAAATCATCTACCAAAAAAAAAAATGGACCAAAGGCTTATTGTCAGTACAAATACTCATGGTACTTATGGACTTAAAATAGTGAAAAATTAGGAGCCTATTTGGTTTGATAAAATGTTTTCTGTTTTCATAAATAGTTACTGAAATATCATCTTGTTTTCATTTTATTTCCTGTTTTTAAAGATAGGAAAAAGTGACAACAAAATCCCATTTTCACTATTTTCCATACAAATCTTTTACAACAAGAAACAATGTGAAAATAAGAAGACATTTTTGTAATGAATTGTAAAAAAAAAAATAGAAAACGAATGCAGAAAATGTTAACTCAAATCAAATTGGCCTATTTTTTTCAGCTACGAAAAAGGCTTAGTGACTTTTTTACTCATTTATAAAGATCATTTGGTTATTAAGAACTAGCTTATTTCTTTTCATCAACTTTCTGCAATGAACTACATTAAGAACTAGCTTATTTCTTTCATCAACTTTCTGCAATGAACTACAAGATACCCCTCCATCCTTCAGATCCAAGTGTTAAATGGTATATAAAAGCAACAGTAGAAAATAACTTACAGTTTTCCTTTGATACTTCAACAGGAACTCCTATTTTATTTGATGATGCAGGGACTTCATTAAAGGAAATAAGCTCTCTTGGGGAAGCACAAACAGCATTTCTCTCAACATGCTGCTGAGAATCAAGTTTGGCCAAGCCATCTCTACTTTCTGTTGTTTCTGCTGTAGATTTAGTGCCATGAACATCTGTATTTTCTAATTGCATTCCTGACTCTGATAACGATGGCTGAAGTCCAGAAGCTGAAGTCCCTAGCTTCTCAAAAGCCAAATTCTCATTTGAATCGGGGATGTGAGGCTCCATATGTTCACATGGAACTTCTATATCTTCCTTGGTGTCATATGTACCCTGAACTGGTATGCTCGTACCATCATCATCAGATAAGGAAACATCCGGTTCAGACTCAGTATCCGAAGTAATCTTTAGCTCAGTGTAACCGACATGAGACAAAGGATCTGCCTGTTTATTTCTAAGGTGTGTAGCTCTGGATGATACAAATGGTTTAGCTCTTCTTTTCTTGTGAAATTTGTTTCCAACAACGTTTGATTCATCAAAATCAGCATTGCCAGACCCAATTGACTTGGTAATTACCAACCTTCGATCATAACCTTTTAAAACCCATTGCTCATTACAACAAGAACAGCACTTTGAATTTTCACCAAGTAATGGATCCTGATCGAATCTGGTCACAGATCCCTCCCCTAATTTACCCACCAATAACCTGTAAGTTTCAGCATTGGATTTGTTGATGGTAGCAAAAGAGAAGAGGCAACTTTCACACATTCCTTGAACATTTACAAGCTTATCATGTGCACGACAAAGGACTAAAGAAGAAATCTCCGTCTTATGACCACTACAAATCAAGTCCTCCTTGCCTAACACATGATCAAGCCTTGAGCACAACAGGCACGGTATTTGCAATTTGCAGTAACCAGCAAACTTTGCTATAACATAAGAAAAAACGGCATCGATAAACAGGAAAAAGATCAGCAACCATTCGAGAAAAGCCGATGCCAAGGCCGTGGTAACACCCGGGGAGAGCTTACGCCACTCAGAAGATGAAATTCCAGTGGTAGCCATCATCCAACCAACTCAATTAGCTTCGAAAGGAGAAACCGATTGCTGAAAGTTGAAACAGATCAAACTTTGACCTTCTTCCCAAAATGATATGAATAAGTCAAGGGAAAGGGTTGAAGAAACTGAACACACTTAGCAAGGAAAAAAAAACAAAAATAAGAAATATTGTTTATCTATTAACAATCCTCATCCAATAATCTAAAATTTCATCAAAAACAATATTTACAGTATTGGAGCATAAACACGTTGCTTAAAACAAGATCAAGCATAGAAAACTGAAGCAAGAAGTTTGAACAACTATTAATTTATTTTGATTGAGATGATAAACTTAAACAAATGAATCAGTACCAAGAAAATAATGATGTACTATAAGACTCAGGTAAAGTAAGAGAAATAAACCAATTTAAGCAGATGAAACGTAATCGAGAATTTGTAAGTATAAGATGGATAATTAAAGGAGGAGTTATTAGTAATCAGATATTAGAGGAAGTGAAAGCAATAATAGAAATAGATGGAGAGGAAGAAAATGAAATGAAATAATATACCTTATGATGCGAATGTTTAGAGAGTAAAATCAGATGGCGTTAATAGCAGGAGAATTTCAGACACCGATCCAAACAAAGTAAACCAACGCACAATTCACATGTTTAATATTTATAGTATTTCTAATATTTTATCATCTTAAAAAGTGGGATAATAATTTTTAAATTTTGTATTATAAAAATGGTCAAATTAAGTTTTTCCTTTTCTTTGGAAAAGTAAAATTAATTTGAATAAATTTAATTAGAATTATATTATTTAAAATCATTTTTTGTTAACAATATTATTGTTATGTGTACATTAAGAACCATTCATTTTTTATTAATAATATTATTTTTTGAAAAAGTAAAAAAGTGTTTTTTCTTTATATTTTTTTAAACATTCATTTTTTTATATGTACAATAAGAACTTTGAGGTATAGGTCTCTTCCTTATATGATTAGAAAATAATTGTAAGAATTTGTATAGTTTAATGTGTTTCTAACTTTAAGAAATGATGTTTTGATTATAATTGATGAATTGATTGTTGTTTGTGTACCTCATATGTCTATAAGAACATAAAATTATATACTAAGTTTTTTAGACAAACTAATAAAAAGATAAGAGGAGTTTAAATTAATAAAAAGATAAAATAAAATTTCAAACAAAATAATAAGAAGAAAATTGAGAAGAAGAAAAAAACTAATACTATAAGTTACCTTATTTTTTATAAGCTAATATCATATCAAAACAAGTTATTTGGAGTAGCTTTTGTGAAAAATAAGCTATTAAAATAAATATATGTATCAAACAAATTTATTTTGATAAAAAAAAAACTTATAAGGTAATCAAAAGAGTTTATAAGATTCAAAAGGCTTACCAAACGTAATTTTAGTAGATATTTCTCTTTCTTTCTTTCCTTTCAAAAATATTTTTTAAATTTTAAATATTAGAAATTATAAATATGACTTAAATTTTTATTTGTACAAAATTATAAAAAAATATTTGATTAAAATTTAAAATATTTTATGTTGAAAAAATGAACACCTAAAAAAAGTAACATTCATTAATTATTTCGAAAGTAACATATGGTTAGCTAGTAATATTTTAAAAAGAATTTAACAATATCATCAAATCTCACTTGTATATTAGAATAAATAATACAATACAAGTATTCCCAGAGTAAAAGTCTTCTATATTATTATTTAATTATAAGTCTACGGTGAGTTTATTAATTTTTGTAATAATTATGTTAAAAATAGTAATTATCAAGTATAATAATTTTGTATTGATTAAAAATGTAAAAACTTGGCAATACATATTATTAATTAAGATTATATATGATTTAAAATAAATCAAAATAGGAAAATTATAATTATTTGAAAATATATAGATATCAAATTTCAAAATTTGACCAGTAATTAATTGTGACTTTCTTTATCATTTTAAATTTATCATGCTTCAATAATTAATTTAATGATATTTGGTGTCTGGATATTTTGCGTAGGGACTAGGGAGATAGGAATTGAATCCAGAATTATTCATAAATTATTAATAGGTGTAACATTATTTTTTTTTACTTTTGAAGTATTAATTTGTAAAATATTTATAGAAATAATAATAATATTATTTATAATGTGACAAACTTTTTGTAATGAAACACAAGCACAAGTAATGGTGGGTTGGAAAGTTGAAAAAGACAAATACAAGACGGAGATGTCGGCTAATGTGGGGTGGCGGGCGTGATCTCTATTTCCAATCAAATAGTGCCATTTGCGTATTCATTCTTGAAAGCAGGAGTGGAAACAGATTAGGCAAAACAAGGTTTTATTTTTAGGTTGGTCCATTTAAAAGTCTAACTTAACTTTCTTAAGGTTATAGATTTTTTTTCATGGGTTAATAAGTTCATAGATTATTAAGAAAAATCTCTAAGTAAAATAAATTATAATTTTTAAAAATCAAAATCATTATCAATCAAAACATAAAACAAAGGTAAAAACATGCAAATTTAATTTTATAAAAGTTCATATATAAGTTTATTACTTTCATGATAAGTTAGTTAAAAATCATATTTTATAATAAGTCGTTTAAATAGAGTATAAATTTATCAATCAATAATCTTATATTTTTTACTCTCTACATAGGTCAACATGTTTAATAGTTTTAAAAAATAAAAAAATAAATGTAAAACTTTGATATATTATAACAATTTTAATATTAGTAAAAGTTATACTTATAATTACTTAAATAGATCAACCTACTAGGTCTATAAGATTTTTTAAATGGTCTAAAGTCTAATATTTTAATCAAATGGATTTTTATAAAAGTTTGAGTGTAATTTATTTCTAAAAAAATTGGTCTAGTCCGAGATTGAGATAGATGTAGGTTAGGTTATAAATATCTTTTAAACGGTTTAACTTATTTCAATACATAATGATAATAGAGAGTAAGGATAAATTTAGATTGAGAACACAAAATCAAATTTCTTTAAAACTTTTAATGTGTGTCTCTCTCTATATAAAAAATTTAATTAATATAAAATTAATTTTATATGTTGTTATTATAATAATGGGTAAGGTTAATTAATATAAAATTAGTTGTGTGTGTTATTTTATTGTAATAGTAAAAGTAACAACGTTGTAAAATTATATAAAGTTACTTATCTAGTTGTTGTTATTGTGATAATAATTAAGGTTATTATCATTTAATATAAAAATAGTTTTGATTTTATGTATAAAAATAATAATTGTTTTAAAATATTTTTTATTAAAATTAGATATTTAAATAATTATAACGGAAGGAAAAAAAATTCAACTCCTATATAAGATTTTTGCATCCGTCCCTAAGTTACAGGTAAGATTATTTACACTTTTACTTGAAAAATGATCGTTTGAATATACAGACCTTAATATGTTTAATATTGTTTTTGAATTTTATTTTAAAAGTTGGGCTAAATATTTTTATAAAACAATAAGATAAACTTAGAAAATAGATTTTAATTAAACGAGAAAGATAACGATTTTACATTTTATTAAAAAAATCCGAGTATTTTCTAAAGTAAGTAAATACAAATTTGATAAATAAAAGGTATAAAATAACTGTAAAAATTAAAATGAATTCTATTTGTGTGGATAATAAAAAAGTTAGAATGTACCAAAAAAAAAAGTTAGTCGTTGGTAGGAGAAACAATCACCACGTGTAAGCGAGGTGACACTTGTGGCAAAAACGTCCATTCGAAGCAATTCGCAAATGTGCGTTGCAACTTGGAGTGCTTTTTTTTTCACAAAAATTATAAAATGTATTTATCAATTTTTTTATAAAATGTAGAAAAAAATACATTAGACATTGATTAAAAAATAGAAAATAAAAAATTCTTGGACGATATGAATTAGAATAGATATCTTGAACACATGTGTTTTAAGAGTTATTTCTCAATAAAAAATGCTGTTAGAACTTTTTTTCTTAACGAGAACATTTTTAAATTTTTGTAATATTTGATCTTTCAATCTATTTTTAGCTTTACTTTTGAATTAAATTTGTACTATTTTTAAAAAATTACCAAAAGTTAAAAATAACATTTTATCATAATATAAAGGTTATTAAAGCTAGCAATAGTTTGAGAAATGCTAATACCATATATATTTATTTTAACTAAAGCGTGTTTATATGATTTCATTCATAATCAAAGTTTGAATACAATTAGAAACCAAATAAAAAATATGTCGACTAACATAAAATTTAGAATTCTTTGATAAACAATGGATAACTTAATTTCTAACACAAACGGCTATACCAAAGATATCCTCTTGGTCGTGGCTTTTTTGGCGGCAAAGGAGTTGCGGAAAATGCCTGCAATAAGCTCCCTGGTATATAGCAATTTGGCATGTACATAATTCTGCTGCATACCATGGAATTGTTAATAATGACAAATTATCAAATAGCAATGATCAATTTCTCAATCTTGAATTAAACATTGGTTGGTTTGTTGTCTATTCATTGCAAATACTTGTGTGTTTAAGCTGAAGTAGTGAACCATATTTGTTTTTCTCCATAAGAATATAAGATTGTACATTTTCTTTTGGCAAAGAATGGAAGATGTTGTTTCTGAGGGTTATTTCAATTATCAGAAAGCACATCCACGCTTTCAAGCCGAGAACAAGAATATATATAAACGAATTGAAGGCCTTGTTAAGAAGCATCAGGCCATTCCTGCTCAGTTGGCATTAGCATGGGTACTTCAGCAAGGCGACTAAATATCTGATACTCACTAGTCTCTGTCTCTCTCAGCTAGTATCTTAGGTATCAATAGTTTTGAAAAAACATTACAAAATATTGACAATTTAATAATATTAATTAAATTAACTAATTTTCTTTAAAAATGTGAATTAATTAAAAATATCTTACAAAAAGCAAAAGAGAAATATTAATTAAAATTTATTACAAATCATATTTTTATAGATCTTATTATATATTTATTGACTTTTTCTGTTGTAATTTTTAATAAATTTTAACTACTACATGTTTTCTAATTTTTAATAACTTTTGTTTACTGCAATGATAATAATTTTAAAAGTTGGAAATAATAACTGAAGAGGTTGATTGTAATAATAATGATTTTAAAAGTTAGAAATAATAACCGAAGAGTTTAACTGTAATAATAAAAAAAATACTATTAGGTAATGAGTTTGACTGTAATAATAATTTTTTGGTCTTTGGTCTTTAATACATTTTTTTTATCATTCAGAATCAGAAGAATAATAATACATAGTTTAATAACAGCATAAAAGCTTTACACAAAAAATAGAATCAAATGTAAACTCCATTGAGATTTACCAATATCCGGAAAAATTGTTTAGCATAAATCTCTAAGGTTATATTCACATGAGATTATTTTAAAGTAAATAATTCATTTTAAAGAATAAAGTTAATAATTTTATATATCAATAAAAAAATAATGATTGATTTTATATTACATTATACATACATATATATATATATATATATAATTAGTATATAATTATAATTAAGGAGTTTAGTCTAGTTAATTAAACATGTGTTGAGTTAGTGTATACTCTCTTATACTTGTCTTTAATTTTTATGAATAAAAAAATATAACAAAGTATAAATAAAATATAATATTAATCATTAATTTTTTTAAAGAATTAGTAAAGTGATATAAGATTCCGTAGTTTCGTTACATCTTTCCAAATGTAAAAATAATCTATTTAATTGAAAAATTCATATTTAATTCTTATTCAATAATAATCACAAATTTTGAGTGAGATTAATCCTTCACTCACTGGATTGAGAAAGGTGTCTCTGAACCAGGAAAAAAATAATTTACTCATTATTAAAAATTAAAAATAATAAGTGTAATCACCAACAAATCATTAGTCCAAGGGATAACTAAAATCATTTTAAGAATTATCTTGAGGGCAAAAGAGTAATTAGCCTAATAGGAAAAGAAAAGAGGATAGGGTAGTTTCGTTTGACCTAAATACCCTCTGTTGGTGCTTAGGTGAAAGTATGGATTTCCCTTGAGGACCCTCTAATTCCCGATCTTCCTCTCTTCTCCTTACCCTTACTTCCTTCCTTCCTTCTCCATATTCTGATTTTCTCTTTCTCTACTTCCCCGCCATTTTTTCAAATTCCCGTTTCTTCTTCGATCACACCTTTCTATTCCCACTTAGGGTTCCGCTTCTTCTCCTCCAAGTTTTAATCTTTCAGGTAATTTACTCTGCGTCTCCTCATCAAGAGCATATTTTTTGCCTTGAATTCTTACGGGGGTGTGGTTTGTATATTCCACGTGTTAAGTTTTGTTGAATTTTCGGTTCTAATTCTGGTTATGGTTTTATATTTCCTTCAAAGTCTGTCCTTTTCTGTTTTGTTTTTTGATGGGTTACGTATAGCCTCACTCGACTCGAGTTTACTAACTGAAGCTCAAAGCAGTTGTTTTCTTTCATTTATTTTGATTGCAAACTTATGTTTTTTTTTTTCTTTCTCTGTTATCAGAAGGGAGAGATTTTTTTTATTGTGTGGCTGCCCATGCGATTTGAATTTGTTTCTGGGACGACTTTTAATTTGATAGAAGTTCGAATGGTATGTTTGTGGCTGTTGATAGTCTACTATACAATCATGGATTTGCATTTTGAAATCCCAATAGTACAATTGTACTCAACACTTGACACTGTCTTACGTAATTTGGGATTTGTAACTTGAGATAGCTAGGTCATTAAGAGTGGAGAGTGTGTTGTGTATGTTTCATTATGAATCCCATCTTTCTAGCTGTTTCTAATTTTGTATGTTTTTCTTACTTTTGCTGGATTTGGATAGTGGTATGTCTTCACTCCCTTGCCTCCTTTGAACTGTTTATTTGCTACAGTTTTGAAGTTCAGCATATTTAGTTGAATTTAACCATCAAATTTCTCATTTTGTATGATTTTATCTGACTTTTCTATAGTTATCTGTGGTTTCTTTCAGCTGGTGTTCTATCCGCAAATTGTCGGTGTAGTGATTCATGTCTTCAATGGCTAACCATGATTTGATACTTGGCCAAAGTCATAATTTAGCACTTGGCCATGACCAGCAACTGATGCTGAACCATAATCATAGTTTGGGCCTCAGCGGGAACCATGATTTGGAATTGAGACGAACTGATGATCAACATTTGGGTCTGGAACAAACTCATGATCATGAACCGGTCTTAGGAATTGTCAATGACCATGAATTGGATTTAGGGTTAAACCATGATGATGAAGGAGTTCACACATATGGGCATGAGAATGAGTTATCAATGGATCAAAAACCTGAGCATGATGACCATGAGATGCCCATTCCCACACAAAATCATGACTTGGACATACCAGAGAACAATGATTTGGCTGTTTCAGAAAATCAGGAATTTGATGAGAACATGGCCCTGACTGTGGTCCAGAACCCGGAAATGAGTATTGAATCTGCTGAAGCAATCGGTTTCCATGAATCCCAGCTTATGGTTACCACACCCCCTGTAATTCAAGCTCGTACATTAGCTATTAGTCCCAATTATGAATTGTCAGTGGGACAAGAATTCCCTGATGTTAGGAGTTGCCGGAGGGCATTGAGGGATACGGCAATTGCTCTGCACTTTGAGATGCAGACTATCAAATCTGACAAGACCCGCTTTACTGCTAAATGCCAAAGTGAAGGATGTCCCTGGCGCATTCATGCAGCGAAGCTCCCCGGGGTTCCAACTTTTACTATCAGGACAGTCCATGAGAGTCATACATGTGGAGGAATTTCACATCTTGGCCATCAACAAGCCTCAGTTCAATGGGTTGCTACCTCTGTGGAGCAAAGGCTAAAGGAGAACCCTAATTGCAAGCCAAAGGAGATATTGGAAGAAATTCATAGGGTTCATGGCATCACTTTGTCATACAAGCAAGCATGGAGAGGTAAGGAGCGTATCATGGCTGCAATGCGTGGATCTTTTGAAGAGGGATACCGCTTGCTTCCACAGTACATTGAACAAGTGAAACGCACAAACCCTGGCAGTATTGCATCTGTTTATGCAAACCCTACTGATAATTGCTTCCAACGCCTCTTCATATCCTTTCAAGCATCAATATATGGGTTTTTAAATGCTTGTCGACCACTTTTGGAGCTTGATAGAATATATTTGAAGAGCAAGTATCTTGGTACATTACTTCTTGCTACTGGATTTGATGGTGATGGGGCTCTCTTTCCTTTGGCATTTGGTGTTGTTGATGAGGAGAATGATGATAATTGGATGTGGTTTCTGTCTGAACTTCATAACCTGCTGGAGATTAACACTGAAAACATGCCAAGGCTTACAATTTTGTCCAACAGACAGAAGGGAATTGTAGATGGTGTGGAAGCAAATTTTCCTACTGCTTTCCATGGGTTTTGTATGCGTCACTTGATTGACAGCTTTCGCAAGGAGTTTAATAATACTATACTTGTTAATCTTCTGTGGGAAGCAGCTCAAGTTCTTACCATACTTGAATTTGAATCAAAAGTTTTAGAGATTGAAGAGATATCACAAGATGCTGCATATTGGATACGAAGAATTCCACCTCATTTGTGGGCTACTGCTTATTTTGAGGGGCAAAGTTTTTTTCATTTGACAGCAAACATAGTTGAATCTTTAAATTCATGGATATTAGATGCATCTGGGCTTCCGATAATTCAAATGATGGAATGCATTAGAAGGCAGCTAATGACTTGGTTTAATGAACGGCGAGAGACCAGTATGCAGTGGCCATCAATTCTTGTACCTTCTGCTGAGAGACATGTTGCAGAGGCTCTTGATCGTGCACGGACACACCAGGTACTTCGTGCCACTGACGCTGAATTTGAAGTTATATCTCATGAAGGAACAAATACTGTTGATATTAGGACCCGTTGCTGTCAATGTCGTGGGTGGCAGCTGTATGGCTTGCCTTGTGCACATGCTGTGGCTGCGCTTCTGTCTATTAGGCAGAATGTGCATAGATTCACAGAAAGCTGTTTTACAGTTGCAACCTATAGGAAGACATACTCACAGACCATACATCCAATTCCTGATAAGTCTCTGTGGAAGGAGTTGTCTGAGGCTGAGGGGGATGTCAATGCTTCCAATGCTGATCAACTTCAACTTCAAATTGCTATGAACCCTCCTAAATCACTCAGGCCACCGGGTCGACCTAGAAAGAAGCGGGTTCGTGCTGAAGACCGTGGCCGTGTAAAACGAGTCGTGCATTGTAGTCGTTGTAATCAAACAGGTCACTTTAGAACCACCTGTGCAGCTCCCATCTAAGTCTCATGCCACAGCTTAGCTTTTCATTATTTCTTATTTAGGCTTGCTAGCTTAGACCCTCCACCAAATGATATTTTTTATTTCCTCTACATTAATGTGAATTAATTGTTTCAGCTCTCCATGTTTGTCAATCAATTCGCATTGTTTAATAGCGCAGCGCATATAATAGCTCAATACACACTTGTTTCAAGCTAAAATTTTGAATTTGACTCATAAAATGGTTCCTAGAAACCGATGTATTGGAGCCTCACAATTTGCTTAAGTGTGTTTGGATACTGTTCGGAATCGATTCTGACAGTCAAAATCGTGGTGTGGTGTGACCGTGAAAAATCAGAAGCAATAAAGGGTTACTTCAATATGACCGTGGAAAAGAAATCGAGATTGCATCACCGGTCAAACATGTGCTAAATAAAGAGTATTTAGAAAAATATTTTCTCTGCTCACATCATATAGCTGGGTCTTAATTATTTTAACAATATCACTTAAATAAATTTATAATATATTTTAACTTTACAATTGGGATTTTTTTGTCAAAGATAATTCTTGTCCGCGTAGTTAACAATTTTCCCAAGTATATGTAGACAGATAGATTAACATGCATGGAATTTTATGAAGACCAGCTGCGTAATGATGCTCAATTTATCGCTTATAAATTTATAATAAACAACTAGCAAAAATGCGTTACAGAAAAAATTGCATGTATGTAATTATGTACACGACTGATGAACGTAACGCGTGGATCCTTGCTAACAAAGGATGTGGATTGCGTAGAGAATCAAAGCTCAATACCTACCCTTAATTTTATTTTTCAACCCTAACAAAATAAAATATAGGAACAAAAAAATGCAGCCTTGGAATCATTAAGGGTGCGTTTGGATAGAGAATTTTAACTGAGGAAAGTAATTTATCAGAGAATTTAAATTTCTGTAATTTAGAATTTATTGTTTGGATGTTTTTTTTATGAAGAATTTAAAATTTTGGAATTTTAAAACAGAATTTTAAACAACTAAAAATTTGAAATTTCAATTTTATTTTAAAAGGTGAGAAATTGAAATTCTCTTCTTATATTTAAGAAATACCGAGCTCCTGGAATATCGATCAAGTGTGAGCGTAGAGGAACACGTATAACTAGCATAAAAAAATTTCATTTGAAATATTTAAAATTCTCAGAATTTTAAATTTATCCATCCAAACACTTACAGGTGTGCTAGGAATTCCCAAATAACATCCTCCACATCCCGACTTGCGCTTCAAACTCGTTTAGCAGTTTCTTTTGGGGAAACAGATTATTTATTATTCTCAGGAATACATAATGGAAAAATTTATCCCAAGTTTCTTACGATATAATAAAATAATAATTATTTGATATATATTATTTTTGAGAAAAGTCATAATTTACGTTCAACTAAAATTTATTCTCGGAGGAGGGGACCAAGAAAATTTATTCCAAATGTGACAGAAATTCATCTTCATGAGTAAAAAGGCAGATATACCCTCCTTATTACCCATTACCTGACTACCCTCACAATCTCATTTACGATACCACCAATTTCATTCCTGCATACTATGTGCGATAATTTTTTCGTTTCCCGCAAATGCTTTATTCGTTCGGTGATTCCTTGTTTATTTTGTCACGAGGGTGTTTCTATTTTAGTGGTTTGTTAATTGTGCATCTTTTAATTGTATCATTGAGGAGGACAAAAAATTGAGTTGTGGTGGGATAGGAATGTTGTGACTGAGTTGCTGGTTTTAGTATGCAGCAACAAGAACGTTTCTTTTTGTCTTTTGTATCTTTTGTTTTCGAGTAGGAATTGGTTCCCAAATGACTTTATGCACATAATTTATTTTATTTTTTTATATTGATTGTAGTAAAGTTGCATTGTTTTTTTGGCTCTTGTTGAAGGGGTGTTACGTTTGTGCAGCTGTGGAGTAAAGAAGAGGCGTGATATTGAAATTAATATCTTTAAAATAATAAAGATATTTAAATAATTATACTATATATTTGTAAGAAAACTCAACCAAAAACATGTTTAATTATTTCTGAGAATATAAAAAATATTCTCAACAATTTAATAGTTAACCAAACACATCTTTTTAAATACTTGAAAATAACATTCGCATGTTATATTATTCTCAAGATAATATTTCCACAAAATAAATAAATAGTTTTTGAAACAAACGCTCCCTTAGTATTTAAATAGCATGTAATTATGCAAAAATAGTTAGAGGCATAGGTGCACCAATTAGATAGAATCATAGAACAAGTAAATGATACATCAGAAGGCCACGAATAGTATGTTTTACCTTTCCAAATGACTACGTGTACAACAAAACACAAGGGTCAGACAATAATCTAATATTTCTTAAATTATTACAGTAATTCCGTTCCCAGCATTTTACATTTCAATAATAGCAGGCATTAGTTGCACAGTCCAGCCTAGTACCCATAGTTTGCACCATAAACTGAGCTATAGCCTCCAGCATGTCCAGGATTGGAAGGAGGAGACGCATAGAGAGAACCATGGGCAGGGTAAGAATTGTATCCTTGGTCTGCAGCAGGCACAGTTGTTTGCGGCTGTGCTGGTGCTGCAGCTGCAGCTGCAGCTTCAGCCATAAAATTCTGCACCACATATTCATAATTGTATCAGTTGATTACCACGCAAAGCAACTGCATGTTTGGTTTAACTTATTTTAAAGAAATAATAACTTGTTCTTACTAAGAGAAATTTTGAAAATTAAGTGACTGTTTATCTAAATTTAAGTATTACAAACATGCATTAAATCAGTTCAAACATTGACAACATAATCCAGAAAAATTATGAACACGAAGCTCAGATAACTTCAGTCCCTCTCTTTGGGAACAAAATAAGAAAGGATAGAAAATGAAATTAGTAAGCAATGATAATTTTCTCACGTCATACAAATGAGGGGGGTGAATAGGAACAATTGAAAAAAAAACAAAATTACAAATTTACTCCCAACTTTTTTAATTGGGACAATACTTGGGAAAGGTAACTTTGTAATTTAGAAATTCAACAAGCTAATGGTCCCCTACACTTCCTCTCCGTTTTTAGTTAAAAGATTAACCTTGATGAAAATGGAACTCAAGTGCAAAATGAATATTTTAGGTCCCCGATGAACACTACAAACAGCTTTTCACTGAATAATTTCATATTAAGATTAAAAAAACAAGTTTAACTACAGTTGAAAAAATATTTAAAAGGCATGCAGCATCTTAAGGATTGAAAAGTTTTTAAATTGATTAAAAAACCAAGATCAGAATTACCTGTATTAGTTGCTGTGCTGTTTGGACTTGAGAAGCAGTTCCACTGATTTCAACTGTCATCTCCCCAGGAACACCTCTTGCTTCTTGTATGGTAACAGTAGCCCCACTAGCTCGTCTGATGTAGCTTATACTTGCTCCAGCTGTTCCAATAACAGCATCAGCATAAGATAGAGGAATTTGCATTTGCTGCGTGATCTGCCAAAATAACAACAAAATTAATCTTTATGATAAAAAAAGTAATAAATTTTATAAAGAACAGGAACTCAGGTCCATATAAGTATATACTGCATCACCTCCAATCCTAAATGTCAATACAAAGCTAGTCATGAGTGCATGCCTGCACCCACACTTCCATTTAAACTCAAGCTTAAATTATTAATCATCCAAGTACAGATATTTCATATACTTTGTTTAAATATTTAAGCTAAACATCCAAGTTTTTGTTTGTTCTTTCACCATCTTCTGCTATCTTAAATCTAACCTGAAAAGAAATGCTACATATCAATTTATATGGAAATTTTGTGACTAGCTTGCTAGGTTTCCCAAAGTTACAAGAAGTCCCTGCACGAAACCACAGAAATACAAACCCACAAATTCTACGAACAAGTACAGCATTCTGTTGGGGATTATTACAAAACAATTTTGCAATAAGAACAAGTACCTGTGTGACAATGGAAGGTGCAGATTGAGTATTTGAAGATGCATGAACACCTATTGAAGCATCTCTTCCATAAGCAGATATACCTTGATGGGGCTGTCTGTCCACTGGAGGAGGCATTTCAGCTGGTGGATAATAACTATCAAGTTGTCGTGGAGGTGGCATGTATTGAGAAGGAGGTCCAAAACCAGAACCTCCACCAACATTTGGAGGAAGACCCTGAGGTGGACCCCAAGATTGGTGGGGTGGCATGTGCTCCGCATGGTGGGTATTAGCTGTTTGCATCTGGAGAAATAGTAATTTAGGGCTTATTTGTTTAAATTTTTATAAAAAAGTGATTTTAAGGATGTATTGAAAAAGAAAAAGAAATAGATATTCTATGGAAAATATAAGCTATTTTTTGCTTGATAACAATTATAAAAAGTACTTTTTAAAAAAAGTGATAAAAAGTAGTTATAATTATAGCTTTTGTTCAGAAACTACTCAAAATAGTAAAAAAATGATTTTTTTTCAAAAGTTAAAACAAATGCTAAAAAAATTTAAAATGTTATTTTCAAAATAAAACTATTTCTCCTGAAAAATAGCTGAAACAAATGGGCTCTCCCAAGCATTTATCAGCTTTATTATGAAAATAGGTTCTTAATAAGTTTAAGATGAAATCACACTTACATTCATTTCAAAAATTGGAATTACACCGCGATCAACTAAAAACTTCCTTAGGTGGGAGGCAATTAACTCTAATGCCTTATGCACTCCAGTGGGATCCCCTACTACTTCAACCACCCTGTCATCTTGAAGGGCAAAAATAGGGAGGTCTTCTGCAGAAGAGAAAGCCATGCAGATGGTTAGCAACTGGACAATGTCAAACAGCCAATCAATGAACCAAAATGCAAAGATTGGAAAAAAGCTTCAAATTTTGAGTAATACTATAGTTGAAACCATAAATCAGAAGATTAAAAGTAATAGATATTGTTTTCTCTATTCAAACCACTCCCTTAAATTGTATCCTGCAATAATTTCCAGTTAAAAAAGGATAGACAAGGAAGATTCCAGAATGCTTCAAAACTAATTAGATTGTAGGAGTGATCTAGAATAGAATGTCAAAACTGAGATCAAGATTATTTTCCTGACAACTGAATTAGTAAATGAAGGATTCCATTATTTTCTAACTAGTCATTTATTAGTGGTAGGAGTTAGAGATGCATATCTGACTGCTTTGGTGATATCAATAATATAAATAATGATAAATCCAACAGTGGCAAGAAAGTTATGACACCAGTGAATCGCTTAAAAGCATGTCCAGATTGTGCTCTATTACAGCTGTAGTACACAGTGCAAAAAGCTCAACCTTACCTCTAATCAAAATCATGGTATCAAAATTTTAATAAAAATAAAAAAACATAATGAAATCCATGGAAATACATAATTCTAAAATAATGAAAAAAGATAATAATGGAACAACTGGATGAGAAAATGTTATATCAAATACTAGCAAGAACCTGCTCCAAGAACTCTAACAATACAATTGGATGCTTCTTGGATAGATTTTACAGTCCCTCCTTGCTTCCCAATCAAACTTCCTGCTTGTGAGGCTGGCACTAGAAGTTTTGTAGAAACCTTCCCCGCCACACCTGAAGGAGCATGGGTAAAATCACTCTCTAAACCATCAATAATCCGCTTATGAACCCTTAATAAGCCATCCACAGCAGGAGGAACAGAGGAACCAGGTTCCTCTTTAGCTGATATCATTACCTAACCAAATGAACAAATAACAGCATCAGCCCATCCTTGTCCTTAACATTCACTACAATGTCTAGGTACAACAAGAATACAGAATATAGGGTAGCAAAAAAAAAAAAGATTAACCCACAATAACACAGCAACAAAAGCATTAATTACCAAGCATATTACATGCCACCCACAATGTCAAGCTAAGCAAGAAAGCAATTTTGAATATTACAAAATCTAATAACTTAGAAGACTCAGAAAAAGAAGCCAATCCTCCTTCTGATATTTTCTTCCCCGATTAATCCCTATAATGTTCTCACCTGTCAACAAAATGCCAGAAGAAATCCTTTACCATCAGATCATCTTTCTACATGCCCTACACAGCTCATTATGTTTGAGACCTTATCTTGATAACTCTTGCTCCTAATTAATCTACATTAGCAACCTTACCAGATAGTACAACAGCAATAATAGTCTTATACCAATGAGTTAGGCTACATGGATCACATAACACTATTAGGCTCAGTTAAAAGCCAAATTCTCAAGGATATTGTTCACCATGAGATCCTTTTTAATAATTTAACCTCATCTGATATTTGTAAATCAAAATGTTGAACAACTTTCGGTTTAAGTACCAGCCATGGCAGCACATTGTTCATTATTAGCAACTGGGTATCATAATATTGCAAAGTTTGGTTCCGAGATGGATAGATGGAACATGATACATATGAGATCTTAATGAGCATCTTCCATTAAGAATAAATTAAACATGAAGAAATCTAATGTGTAATTTAAAGACTGTGCAGCCTAAACTCTTCACCTGACCAAGAAACCCCTTTCCTTTCTCTGCCCTTTTACCAATATATACAATAAGTCCACACCGTACTTATCTTTTCCCAGACCTCTTCCATTTTTTCTTACTTGAGTAGTGAACCATAAGTTTATCACCTTAAATTTCTCTTCAGACCTCTACCCTTCTTTCTTACTTGAGTAGTGAACCATAAGTATATCAACTTAAATTTCTCTACCCATCCCCTCTGCCAATATATGCAATAACTCCAAAAGTTACATATACCACAAGAAATGCTCCTTACTACTTTTATTCAACCAACTAAAACAGACTAAGAATTGCCTGCAAAAATGGAAGTCTCAAACTGGAACATAATAATTCTAATAGGCCAACAATATATGACATGTCACAAGATATAAGATGCATGCCACAGTGGAAGTTTCTTCTAACTCCTTAATGATTGAATCTCGGTTTACAAGACTACAAGAGTGCATTTAGCTAATTCTAGAACAGTATGACCAACATTATCTAGTAAAGAACTAGTATGATAACATATAAATCATTAACACATAGAGAAGCTCCATGTGTTAAAAGTCAACTTGATTGATAGACTTGGGTAGTTTTTGTATCCTTTTTGTCCAATAACCTGTATGACAAAAAACTTTCAGTTTTGATACTTAAGTTTTAACGGTTTAAGTATAGTATTAGATCTGGTTATAAGCTTCTTTTCATTGCTTGCAATCTGCGGCAAGACATCAATCATCCAGGTTTTGAATTTACCAGATGGAATGCAGAGCTTCATGGTACTTTGGAACAAAATGTCTACATGTTAACATACTTTTCAGCACTCTGCAATGCTCAATGCTGATCCCTGTATCTGGAACTTTGGTTCTTCAATATTGAGACCTAATTGATGATTGAGTCGTTGCCTTTAAAATTGGAACATTGAACCTGCACAGATTCATTTTCCGTTAGAATTAAATTCATATTCTGTGGATTCTTGCCATCACTCTTCATTTTCGAATTAGCTTCATCTTCTTCAACTTAGTTTTTTTTTTTATTATTGTAGCACATGATTAAGGTCACATTTTAGAGTTTAGACCATGGACAAGCTACATTTTTTATAGTTGTAATACTTTGATTTAAATTTCTGGGTACAACAAGAGGACACTGGAAATGTCATGGAAGGTAGCTGAAGGAAAGACAGCCACAATCTATTCTCCTTCATAATATCATCACAGACTCAATTCCACTGGATAATTAGCACCACTTGAATTACTTACTGTGAAGTGGTTCCCGAAACATAAATTCCAGATCTTCAAGAGGATTTAAACATCCAATATGCAAAGGAACTTGAACCCTTCCAATATTTTCTAATCTAAATATTTATAAGCAGTTTGGACACAGACTAGTAGAAAATAATGCAACGCATACGTATTATATAAATACCTACCAAATTAGCCCTAAAAAGGAGACACACATCAGTTCATACAGTTTCTGTTCATTTATAATGTCTTATTCAATAATGGTAAAACAAAACTAGAGATAAGACATATAACTAAATTCTATCACCATGAAACTCCAAAGAAAATCAGATAGCACCAACATCATTCTACTACTCCGATCACCGAGAAGCTGGGCCGATATTTAAAATTATAATATAACATAGAGAAAGAAAAAAACACAGAGGCAAAAGAGCATGGTAAAGATTCTAGATCAATACTAATCCAATATCAATTATCAAGCGGCTGAACTATCAACAACAACATCAAACCGTATTCCCCCAAACAAAAAGAAAAGAAAAGAAAAAGTAGAATACAATTGCAATTAAGTAGCCAACAAGATACATATAAGGCTAACTGATGAAGCTACAGTGAAAGAGAGAAACTTACAGCCCTTTGCACAGTTCCGGGAGGACCATCAAGAATTTTAACGCGAGCTCGTGTCTCCTCGACAATTTTCTTAATGAACTCTCCTTTGCGTCCAATGATACCCCCAACCTTCTGCGCAGGAACTAACATCCGAAACACACTCTCCCCGGGCCAACCCGGCCACTTCTTCTCCGCAACAACAACCGCCTCTTCACCACCGTGCATTTCTTCCTCCGCCTCAACCTCAATCGTTTCCTCAACCTCATGCTCACCGCCCGTGTACTGATCCACTTCAGCCATCAAGGTTTCACTGCCAAGATACACAGTAAATGATACTATTATAGATATTGACAGAAACGAAACATCACATGCAAGTAGCAGGAGGAAGGATTCGAATTAACTGGATCTAGAGGTGGAAGACACTAATGGCCATGACAAACGAATAATCAATTATTGAACAAGTTAGTGTAGAGTGTAAAATTACCTTGAATGGGACGAGGAAAAGGTACAGTTACGAATCTAGGGTTTTGGAAGGAGAGCCATATATATATACCTGAATCCGCCCAACCACTCAACTAACATCTTTGCAACATTTGCTCTTTAACTCTTAACTAGTTAACTGTCAACTCTGAAGTCTGAACTATAATTATTGAATCTAATTTAATGTAAATTTGTATAAACATCAACCGGTTTTTTTTTTTTTTCAAAAAGAAAACTGGTTTTTTCTCTCTTGAATTGTATATATAATTTTACCTATATTGTTATTTTCATGTAAATTAAGGTGGAATTTGGTATAAGAAATGTTATAATTTTTTTTTAAAAAAATGACATATAAATAAAAGTTTTTATAATGAGTATTGGATATCTTTTATTAGATATTCATATATACTTAAAAAAATATTGAATATTTATATCATTCTAATTCAATTAAAATATTTTAATTTTTAATGCTTTTCTATTTTTTCCTTTAACCTTTCCATTCAAATCCTAAGAAAAATTAACTTAAATTAAATCATATGTTTCATAGCAACTAACAACTAAGAAAATAAATTCCTTAATTAATTATGCTATTATAACTCTGGTTTAAGTATTAACAAGTTATTTATTTAAAAAAATCTAAACTTGGAAATATAATATTTTAATTTGTGCTTGCTTCAAGATTAAAAAATATTCTTAATTATACATTATTTATTTTTAAAAGATAACTTTTTTCATATTTTGTTTGATTTTTTTTCCTAAGACAAGAGGTGGATACGCACCTTCCTGTGATATGAGGATAAAAGTAAGTACTTTTAACTTCAGGTTCGATTCTTTCTCCCGTCATTTTAATTTTTAAAAATATTATTCCTAATCATATATCTTAAAAACATATAATAGTAGATCCTTATGCTTAATAAAACCTGAAGCGAGAGGAGTTATAGGATTTCCATATATATGCCAGTCAAATTCTACAGGTAGATTGTTTGAGGAAGCCTGGTAATCAATTTGAATAGGTGTAATATCACATTTTTTATGAAAAAAATCAAGTTACACAGTAACTATGTTTTGACTTTTGAGTAATATTTTGAATTTTCGCAATTAATTATGTGGTGATTCTAATTCTAATGCTATACAATATTCGTTGAAGTTACGCCATTAATTTACTGGTTCAAGTGGAGTACAACTTTACAAGGAGGGGAAAAGTGGAAACAACTCATTATTATATAACAAGGAAAAATCCTTACAGAATTTCCATGAATAATGAAAATCTAGAACGAGTAAACACCACATAAGAAGCATGTGTCTAGGAAGATCTGAAAAAACCAACGAATCAATTTAAGGTGTGTGTGTGCGTGTAGGAATGCAATCTAAAGTGACACAACATTGGGAAAATGAGAATCTAGCTAGCTACATGTTGGACCACTGAGTGGAACCTTATCAATGTAATCTCGATCGAGGGTATTCAATGAAACAATTATCTAATTAATCTATCCACTTATGTACTTTGAATGCAAACAGCACAAAACTGAGTATGCATGGGATGTTAACTACATAAGGTGCACATTGAGACCAGCCTGGATCTCCTATATTAATTTGTCATTTCTTCTCATTGCCATCATCTGTTGCAGCTGCTTCTGATTCAGTGCTCTTCTCAGTTTTCTCCATAACAATTTCAATCTACAAAATCATGAAAAAGGGTTATTATTTTGTTTTCTCCATATAATATTACCAAACAATTATAAAATCCACTTGTAACCCACCTTAGCCTTCTGAACCAGGCGACCTTTGTTCTCATCCTTCAGGCTAACTGAAGATGTCGAAATTTCTGTTCCATCCCACAATATTGATTAGGAAAATAACCACAATTAACCATCTTTTGTAAATGAGACATTAACAAACAAGAAGAAATCTTACTCTTCTCAGTAGCAAGTCCATTGTTCTTCAAAATTTCGGCAATTGTGACAACCGTAGTTATACCTGTAGACAGGATTACACTAGGTTAATGATGAACATGAATATACAGATGGACTCAAAACTAGCTGCTACATGATATGGAGTAAATAGCATTAAAAAATTAAAAATGTTCAGTTTTATATTTATAATAACTTTCCCGCAATTTAGACACGGAAGAAAATTTGATTTTTATGTTCAAAGACTGATGAATGAAAATATAAGTTTTAGAGAAACAGTACCCATTCCAAGAGCAGAAAGCACAACCTCATCGCGTTGCTGTATGTACCTCTGTATCAAAGCATAAATCATTTCAGCGTTATACACATAGGATCCAGGGGATAATTTTTTATACATAAGAAAACGAAAATAACAAGGCCTTCGAGAAATGTGAGAGCGATTGAGATAAATCAGGAATCCAAACAACAAATTCAGTGACTGCATAAAGAATATTGTTACTTTCAAATATAACTTTTTTTTTTTCTAATTAACTCTTTTGACCATATCTATCAACGTTTCCTTTAATATTATCATAGTCTTGGTTGCAGACCTAGGCAAAGAGAACATTTAAGAAGCCAATCTTTTTCAAGAGAAAGTTATTATAATAAATCAATGTGACTCATTTGATCGTACATATGCATACACTTTCAAATAATAAAGAGACATATAAGATTGAGTTAATGGTAAAAGATAAATGGAGGGAGGGATAGGTTGCGAGTTGGAATATTCCATCAAAAAACTTACAAATAATAAAAAGAAAAGAATCAAAGAATACATTTACGTACCTTGGCAAGATTGACGTAAAAGAAAAGGGGTTTCTTAGTGTTGGAAACCTGAATTTTGTTCTTCTTGGGGGATTCAACTTCATGGTTAGTGTTTTGATTTTGAGGTACGGAGGCAGCAACCGTCGCGAGCATTTTGATTACTTAGTATCGTATGTATGAATGTGTGAAGGTAAAATAGGGTTGAATCAGCAAGAATGATAAAAATGAATGATATAGAAAGAAAAATAAAAAAGAGAGAACACGTGGCGGTGTTTGGACGGGGTAAGCTCTTAAATTCTCTCCTTCGTTTATTAAAAGGAAAATGCTAAAGCAGTTAGGAGGAAGGAGAAAACTCTTCATGATCGTTGTTTTTTTGCCTTCATTGCCGGATATGTCCCTTCCTCCTTACTCAATGGGCTAACTCATCATGTAGCCCAACTTAAACAAGAAGGCTTCATTGTTCATGGACCCGAATATTAAGTTAAGAAGGCTTCACTGCTTCTACTTTTGTTTTCCGAGTCATCCATATAAACTCTTCTATATTAAGCTTAAGAAATTTTATGAAAAATTAACCTTTTATAATCCCCTAACATGTGTTTAATTTTAAAGAAAGTATACACAAGGAACAAACACTTTCACCATATCAGTCAATATTTTTATGTATTTAATTTACTTTAAATCTTAAAATGTCCATTCTATTATACATTCTTTTTACCAACAGGGGATTAGTACACTTGGTCAAGTCTTTCATTCACACCTGTGACTAGAGTTTGATTTTTCGATTTTTCTTATTGATAAGCAATATAAAAATTCCCCTATCAATTTTCATAGATTCCCCTAATCCAATTTTTTTGTAAAAGATTTTTTTTTAAATCTTTACAGAAGGAATGGGTTATACGATCGTTGTGAGAAAATTGAGAACCTGTTTAGTTTAGGATCTTTTGTTTTTATAACTATATAAAAATGTTATATTATTTTGATTTATTTCTTAATTCTAAATATTTGCATCAGAAAATGGTAAAAATGTTTTTTTTACTGTCTTTATTTTTTATTTTCATCAATTCTATACGAGTATTTGAACACTGAAAAGAAATTTTTAAAAAAATAGCATTTTGACCACTATTAAAAAAAATAAAAATATTATCTTAAACCAAACAAGTTATAAGTTTGTTCTAGCATATAAAAAGGTGATCATAGATGCCAAAAAGGAAATCATTTGAACTAAACAAAACTACAAAAAGGAAACGTTGCTTGTGATTATATATGTTATTCTGGATCTTTTTTAAAAAAAAAATGGTATCACATATGACATGTCTAATAATATGAATGATTGGAGGACAAACGTTGCACGTGTTACAAAAATTTTGTTACTTTTCCTAATTCTGGTTCTGGAAATTGCGCGTGCAAAGTCGCAGCCAAAACAAGGGACCATATATGCAATGGCGTCAATGTATATAATGTGCACTTTTCTTTTCTTTCCCAAAATTAAAGATAGCTACAATGAAAAGAAAGGAAATGAATAAATTCTCTTATGGTGCTATTGACTCTTAATAACAGGTGTTCATATGCAGCGATAGCAAAACAAGGTCCCAACATTATAGTAGTGATAATCTTTTTCACAACTTTATTTGGCGTATATTCGTGCAGCTAGCTAGGTCCAGACAATACATAATAATAAAATCAGCCACGGCGTCTCTGTCTTCAAAGGGAAGTTGCATTCTCTAAATTAAAGTAGCTTCTCTTTGATGATCCTTTCAACATAAAGGCCAAAGTAGAGTTTATTTTCCCGCGTGGAGAAGTGTAGGCCAAATTCATTTGATTCGTTGAAATGCTCTATTCCGTTTAGCCTTTTTTTTTTTTAATTATTATTTATTAGTCCTTTTCCTTATGATAATCCAAATAAACCCATAAAGCCCTTTTCATTATTAGTCCTTTTCTGTGTGATAATCCAAATAAACTCCTAAAGCCTTTTTTAATTATTAGTCCTTTTCTTTGTGATAATCCAAATAAACTCATAAAGCCTTTTTGAATTATTAGTCCTTTTCTTTGTGATAATCCATTGTGATGCGTACTTGAAGAGCATTCACACCGTTCCCGCAATCCCAATTATAGAATTAAAACACAAAATTACTAAGAAAAAAGAGAGGATATTTTGATTGAATATTCCAAAAAGTTCACGTTTTTAATTAATTAAATTAGAAAGCATTTTTAAAATAATTTAGGACTCATTTTTTTATTATAAGATGTAAATATCTATACTTCAATAGTTTTTTTGTGTGAAATTCTCTCCCCGCATCTTTCTCTTTCTCCTTTTCCTCTAAGATCGCAAGTTTATCTAATAAAAAAATTTGCCAGTTCTGTTGTCCCAACTTTTATTGGAATAAGCCTCTTAAACTGTGAGGAATTTATGCACCATACAGGTAAATTCTTTAAAACAATATGAATTCGCAAGTTTCTAGCTAATTTTGTTAGTACTTAATTGAGTTGTATGAGACGAAAAATGGGTTGTGATACATGATCGTGGACAGCAACACAAAGAAAAGGTGTGATCAGTCGTTCATATGTGAACACTGAACATGCACTGTGTAATATAGACGCACAAAACTGATCAATATATATTTGCTCAGGCTTGGATAATATAAGCCATGTTTGATTGTTGATGGGAATATGGAATCTTCCCGAACCAAATCACGATTATTTCTGGCAATGTATCAAAATTATGTGTGGTATAAACTCCCAAATTTGCTTATATATGATTGATTTATTATAGGAAGAAAGATGCGGGATGGAATACCTTTTGTTTTTTGAGAAAATTCCAATACCCTTTGTGATTGACATTATATATTAATTTGTTTTTTTAATTGTACTTATTGCTCCGTTTAACGTCTAAATCTGTTACAGTGTGATTGGTTGGACATTAGCACGGGACCCCAAGTTGATGAAAGTTGACAATGAGTGAAAATCAGAATTGGTAGTTAGGTCTCCGTCTTTTCTAGGATTGGCCTTTGCTAAATTTATCATTTTCTCGACACAATTGACTAATCATTTTATCAGTTAAGCTTCCACGTCTTGTCTTGATTACGATTCATTGTATAATAAAGTTATTATTATAAATATGGAATAATCATATACGTGCATCCCACCGAATAAAGAATAAGAAAAAAAATCCCAAACTTATCGTGAGAACAAATTGGACGAATGAACATTTATGGGCAACAGGGATTTCCTCATACTTACATAGTCGGTGCATGATAATAAAAGATGAAAGTGAACTGCGAAAGCAAGGGTATGCATTAGATAAGATTAGTGTTATTATTAAATAGGGTTAAAAATCAACTTTTTATTTTAAGACTATAAGTAATTTGTCTAGACTAAAAACATCTATAATATGGTGTTTGCATACGAGACTTTACTTTAAAAAAAAAATCAAATATCTAATTCTTAGACTAATTCAGTTTTACACGATAAATGTAAAAAGTTCAATTTTGAATAATTTTGATTTTATAAATTAACTTAATTTGATTGAAAATGAAATTGGTCTCTGTTTAACACTTTTTACCTGAAAACAAGTCTTGAAATAAATTTTAATATAAAATTTTTATTCAATGCAAAAAAGATATATTGGTCAAGCATACTTTTAATTAAAAGAAAACTTAATTCTAAAAAATAACAACAAAATATGATTATTTTGTACTGAATCGCATATAAAACGTTTAAAAACAAGCTTGAACGTCTTCCTAAACATGCTTACAGGCTCTCCACAATATTACTCGGTCTTGAAATATTATTTAAACTTGCATTTTCATCCCATCAACGATCTACTTTGTGTGGGTGTGTTTCACGTTGCATGAATGTATAACTTATTCAAGAGAGGGGGGGAGAGTGTCGGTTGAGGTAGAAAAACTATTTGATAGTTAAAGTGTTGTTAGTATTTTTATATATAAATTAAAGAGATCAATTAGAATAATAAAGCCTACATTTTTCATTCCTTCACGTAGCCATGAACAATAAAAAGTAAAAAATGATGCTGTCCACATGGACGATTAATGAACCATAAAAGAACTAGGGGGTTGGAAGCACATGACCCCATAGCTTATTAAAACAAGATGATTAAAAATGTGTATATGCAATCCAAACTCTACCTATATATGGTGGGCATTTCCCGTGCCGAGGTTCCACTCATGTTTTATTCGCTTTTTCATTTTTTATACATTTGATTATAAATAACATATGAAAATTTAATAATTAAGGGGAAAAAATAATATCATTTAAACGGAAGAGAATTTTGTTAACATCCATATCTAAATTTAATAAATAAATAAATAAATAAATAAAAGATAAAAGATAGGTGATTTGAACATATTTCTTCCCTTCACTTCCCCACACTCTCTTAATTAGCACCAATATAACCTATAAATTCGTTCTTCCCTTTACTTCCCCGCACTCTCTTAATTACCGCCGATATAACCAATAAATTCGTTGTGTTGACGGGGAAAGAAAAAGGAAGGGGAATTAATGTCCTAAAGTGACTAACAAAATCAAGGTTATGGCTAGCCACATAGGGACATAGGAGGTCCCCATTCTAAAAAAGCAAAATGAACCAGAGCCTAATTCTCCTCTACGACTTTGACTGTGTTTATTTTGGACTTTGCTTGTTATATCTGTCTAAATTATAATGATGACAGCATATGTATCTTAAATCAATAAATTAATCCAGGTTAATAGTTATAGATCGACAGACGCTAATGATCAAAGACCAAAGGTTTGTGTGTTGATTAGAAAAACTAAATTGTCAATATAACATTAATATAATTGAATGATTGTATTATACTACTATTGTACTGAGACGGCGTGTTGGAGGGGATATTTAATTAAATGCGAAGGCTAACTTTTCTAAACGAACGGTCAAAAAGGCTTGGAAAAGGGATAAGTTAGGAAATTAAAACTTCGAGTAATATTGCCAAAAAAAGTAGGTTGCACTTAAAAAAAAATGTACCAGGATTGATGAGTTTCTCTCTAAGTATACTTTTGTGCTATCTTAAAATTATTAGGTTTTTTTTTAACTTTTGGCATTCGTGTTTGTAATAGATTTACATCTACATTTATATTTAAATTTATTTATTTTCACATTAAAATTTAATTTAATAACATTAACATAAAAATAAATAGACATATATTTTTTTAACTAGTTATTAATAAAGGTGAAAATAAGTAAGGTTAACTAGGCTTTAGTATATTAGGGTACAACTTAATTTGCATAAAAGTCTGATTTAACTATAAACTTGTCTAAATTGTCTATTTTATGATAAAACTAATAAAGAATATATAGGCCTATTGAGCTAAATAAATAGACTTATCGATAGTAATTATATATATTTATATTATTATGTGTTATATATGAATACTTATGTATATATAATACAACATATTATAATAAAATACAATATGTTATATATTTATGTAAACAGGTTGGTCTATCAAATTTAATGAGTTTTTTACGGTTCAAAGCTTGACTTTTTTTCCTGAAGCAATTTTTTAGAAGAAAAAAAACTAAAACTTGATATTCTTGATACACGAGTCAAGTTAAGTTAAAAATTTAAAATATTCTACTTAAACTATCATTTGACTTTATTGTTTTTTTAGTTACTTTTTTTCTGGGTTATAATGGTTATTTATTTTTTTATGGAAAAACATATTTGTTTTGTCACTCAATATTTAGTTTATTTTAGTTTCTAAAATTTTTTTTGATCCATTTTAATCTTTATTTATATTTTTAATTTATGACATTAAGTATCACCAATAAGTAATGACATAACCGCCAGGTGACTTATCGTGTGATCTATTACTTTGACTGACAAAACAACCACATGTCAAAATTATGAGAAAAATATGTTTTTTTTTCTCATTTTTTTTTATGAATTCAACTTTAGTCCCTAAACAAAATTTTATTTGATATTTTTTTTACCAATCTTTTTTTAAGTTTTTTCCATTATTGTCTCTAATCATTTTCATCAAGTATAACCGTTGAGTGATGATGTGGCAATCACATGCCTTGCAACCTAGACTATTAGTACAATGTAATGACTATATGATACAAAATATTGTTGGTTCAAGATTTTTTTTTTTTTTTTTTTTTGCAGTTATGAGGCACTACAAATCCTCTAATAGTGTAAAATTGCCAAAAAATGGTCCATGCAAGGGAGAGGAATGATGTTTTTGTTCACTAGAGATGATACTGATTTGACAATAATGATGGGTTAATTAGAGGAAAAAAAAAACAAACAAACAAAGAGAAATGGTAATGGTTAAGCAAGAAAGGGAAAGAGAGGTAATAGAAAATTAAATGGTTTTTGGGGGTGGATGTAAGATGACTATAGTATTGTTTTGGTGATTAGGGTTTTGATTGATGGTGGTGGATGTAGGATGATTGTAGTGCATTAGAATCATAAAAAAAATGTCTTAATCTAATAATATTTTATCACATTATTATTACATTATTCTAGTAGTTCATGTTAAGGCACATGATTGTCACATTATTGATTAACAAGGATATTTTATGATAATGACTAAAATCAATGATGAACAAAAATATAGAGACTAAAATTGGTTAAAAAATTATTAAGTGACCAAGATTAGCCAAAAAAATGTTAAGGGACTAAAATCATTAAAAAAAACAAAATTACCGAGGAACTAAAAATGAATTTCTTTAAAAAAATGGACTAAAAACACGATTCACTCATAAATTTGATACAAGATTGCCATATTAGATTGGTAGACCATATAACTCCCAACGATTATCACATCATTACTTAACAATAATATTTAAAGATTACAAAAGACTAAAATCATAAATGGATAAAAATATAGGAATTTAGTCAAAGTAGCTTATAAGCTGGTTAATGTAGCTTATAAGCTACTAAAGTGTCTTACCAAGTACACTATTAATATTGGTCAAAATTTAATTCAGAAACTACAAACAAAAAACACCCAAAATTGAGGATGAAAAACATTTTTTTTATTAATAATGTTAAGAGTTTTATCATTATTAATTTAAGAATTTTGTTAATTTGTGTCTCTAAGCACATTAAGAAACTGATATAATTACTATTAAAATGCAAAAAATAAAAATAAAACATATCATTTGTAGTTATTAATGAAATCTTTGATTTAATAATATAAAATTATGTTACTTATAATAGGGTTAACTAAATTTTTAGTCACTAAATTTGTTTGAAATTTAATTTTTAGTCCTTAAACAAAAATTTGACTAATCAAGGTTCATCAACTTTTTCAAAATTTAATTTGTAGTCTCTAAAAAAAAGTTTAATGGGTTTAGGTTCCTCAACTTTCTTTTATTAAGAATTTTAGTCCCTAAACTTTTAAAAAATTTATTTTTTAGTCCCTAAAATATCATTAAATAAATAAAAATAATGAACTCAAATTTTTATTTAGAAACTAAAAATTAAAATTTTAAAAAGTTTATGAAACTTGACCAGTCAAAGATTTACAACCCCTAATAAAAAAAGTTAAGAGACTTTTACAGTCAAACTCTTGTTTATAGACTAAAAATTGAATTTAAAAAAAAATTAAAAACTTAGTTAATCTTTTATAATATCCTCATACAAATACATGAACATGACACTATTTAAACAAATTTAATATAATACATTAAAAGTTTGTCAATTTTCATTATAATTATTTAAAATATTATATTTATCATATTTTTTTTATTAATTAACAGTGTAAAAAATAACAATTGTAAATTTTTTTCTATAAACAAACATTATGGGATATATTGGGTGAATATGTAGTAGGTGTGTATTAGAAAGTTTGGTACGGATATATGAGCTTAGCCCTTAAGAATGGGGTTATGGTGATATTTATGGGGTCATACAACATCCACACATGACCCTACACGTGTCTGGCGTTTGTCTCTGATTTTCTGCACCTTATTATGGATTGGATTGAAAATTGGGGCTGAGGGTTGTTTTCCATTTGACTCGAACGTCACATTGTTGAAATTTGACTGTCATTTTAACACCGTCTCAAACGGTTAAATTAAAAAAAAAATAAAAACCACGAGAATGAAATGGCTGGTTGCCTCTATATATAACCAAACCAACGAAGGAAGGAACACTAATAATCGGAAAAGAAAAGAAAAAAAAAACTAAAAGGAATAATCATATATAAATTTTGGATTTCGCACGTAGCTAGCTACAGAAGACAAAGGGGCCTTGAGTCTCGAGATCTTGTCAGATCGGAACGCAACCGCCACCGAGATCGTTTTGTTTGTGGTGCTTTTCTTTCTTCCTCACTTTTTCTCATACCTCTGCAATGTGCCTCTCTTATTTTCCTATTTCGGAGATCTGTTTTGTTCTTATTTCAATGCTTATGTCATGTTTTAATGTTCCTGTTTTTGTTAATTAAACGAAGCCAAGCCAAACCATGGACTCTTTTTTGGTTATTTCTATTTCCATTTAAATAGATTTTGTGTATATTTTTCGTCCTTGGGCCACGTTGGAATTGCCTTTCCCCGACCTCGTCGTTAAAATTTGCATGCGTGTTTCCGAATGATTCTGCTGTTATTCCCGGAATAATACCTTCAAATGCCTCTCTTACCGCTTTTCTCCGGTTACAAGTCAAAACACATTCAAAACCGTTGTTGTTGTTGTGGTTTTTTTTTTTTTGTTTCAAAAAATAAATAAACAAAAAGGTTTCTGAGTAGTTATTAGAATTTCTGCTAGAGAAACATTTTTTTTTTCTTTTCAAACAGGGTGTCGTGCGCGAGATTAATTCATTGGCGTCAGCTTAGCTTGGGCCACAAGATGCTTTCAAGGTCTCCTATATCTCTTCAAACTTAATTCGAATAAATCATCCTTTTTACTAGCGAATTGCCATCTACCTGATTGTCCAGAAATCAACAGCTATTTTTTTTTTTATTCTTTTTGCATTGGAATTTATTTCTTATATATACCTCCATCCTATGTGTTTTTGTCCTTTTTTTTATGTATTTATTTGAAATACATCTATTCCCCTTTTTTGCTTTTTTTAGATTTTTTGTTTTGTATATTTATATTTGTATCTTTCATTCCCTTTTTGTTATTGCCATCTTTCTTGGTTTGGGGTGGAAAATATTATGGAACAAGTTCTGGCACCGCAGAGATTTTGGGATAGGTGTGTGTGTAAGGGGCATATTAAGTTAGAGCATGGCATGAGAGGCGAGAAGAGCCACTCTTGATCATTTGATCTTACATATATAGCTAAGGTTATATTTAAGCAGGATGGAATGATTGAGATTAGCACTACTGACGCCGTCACCTAATACGCTATATATATCCAAGACTTACTCCTGAAGTAAGTGGACTCCCCTCGAAGAAAGAATTTGATTTGTAATTGTTACACATAGTTTGTCTTGACCCTTGAGCTTTGGGATACGTAGAGCAGAGATGCTTCTGTTCCATGCCTCATGTTCTTTTCTTGATCTGTTTGCTTTTGCAGACAATAATGTATATTATGTTTTAGGCTAGTTGAAGAGATCTGCTCCTGTAGCCGGAGAATGTTTATATATCCACCTTCTTAATATATTCTTGTTCTAATAGACATTTAAATTTCTTCTTTGCATGTCAAAGGCATATATTTTCTTCATCAACATAAGCAACCTATTCAAAATGTTTTGTTACTTACCCTGCAACTTATACCATGCAGCGTTATGGGAAGGGAAGTTACTGGCATACAGGTTATGGAAAAGAAGCCAAATGGTGCCATAGGGGCTTCAAATGGCAGTTTAAGTGATAGAATGCGTGTTTCTCCCAAAATTGCGGCAATGGTTCAAGCAATGGATCATGAGATAAAGGAATCTGCTGAAGCTAATTCGTTTGAGAAACATCATGAGAGGAAAGATGTTTTGAGTGCCAAAAACATGAAATTAAATGCTGGCTTGCCAGAAGAGGAGAATGAGAAATCTGATCAGGTTCCAAGCCCCTCTGCTCCACAGCCATCTGATCAGGTTACTGAAAAGCATGTCACCCACGCACAGGCTGTTGATACTGAAGCTGACGCAAGTGGTCTGAACTTATCTCCTAAAGCTAACAATATACACTCGCCTAATTCCTCTAAGAATTCACAGGTATTGTGTCATCATTTTAAGTTTGAGTGTCTGAAATTTGGCTTAATTACTATTTTGGTCATCTAATTCATTTTTGAAGTTTAATTTGGTCCTCTTATTATTAAAAGGTTCAATTAGGTCCTCTAATTTTCAAAAGCATTTCAATTTGGCCTTTTTATTTTTAGAAGTTTCTATTAGGTTTTTCATTTTTAATACTAAGAGGACCAAATTAAACTTCAAAAATAAATTAGAGGACCAAAATAGTAATTAAGCCCTGAAATTTTTATGTGCGTACCAAGTCAAGTATCTGAAATGGTCCTAATATATGTTGCGTATGAATTTTTTTACGTTGAATTGTTTCCAATAGCACTAGAGGAAATGTAAGTTTTAGAGAATAGCAGAACTAGGATCTGCCTTTTGTTTTTAATGATGGTTATTTGCATGATATAGGTTAGTGACCAGATTTGTTTTCCCTGTTGCCACTGTTTAAAAAGTTACTTATTGCTGTGAGACTCCTTATAAAACACAAAATTTAGATAGTTAATCAGCCATGGTTTAAATAATTAGACTGGAAGGGAACGACCGCTGAAGTGGGTGCCACCAGGGAAGACTTCCAACGTCTGCTTGGAGAATTAAAAAATCCAGGAGAGAGCGACGTCGTCTATCTTCGGGTTTTAAAGGCCCTGAAGAAGCATAGACGCTGAGGCACACATACCTGGTTACTGCTAAAGAGAGAATCGAGAAGCTACATTTGACAGGTTGCACTTGGTCAATTTCAAATGCAGTTGGTACCAAAAAGTGTTCTTGGGAAACTCAATACCATACGTCCGCACCTAAGAAATACATGCAACTTCAATTCAGATTGAATGTCTTCAAAGTTCTTCAACCTATGATTTTGCAAAACTGGCTACCAATAGAAAGTATTTTGTTTGGAAATTTTGCTCTTATGCTAGAAATTCTATGTAAAGAAATTACCTTAATCTGCTTATATGTATAGTAGGGATGCTTTGCAATTGCATGTATTTCTGTTTCTGTGTGAGATCGTGTGAGTGTGTTTAATGAGATTACTGATATGCAAAATCTGTTCCATTTTCTTTTTCAGCCAAACTCACCTTTTTCACCAAGGAAGTCGTATCATGATGATGAAGATAATTGGTCTGCTGCTTCCTCGTATCCTCAAAACTTAAACATTTTGATTGTTTATTCTGAACAGATCAATTTTTAGGTATATTGGAAAAAAACTTAGAATCTTCCATAGTCATACTGAATGCTACTAAACATCAAAAAGTTCCTTATGCATTTAATAAAAACTATTTGGAACCCTCCAAATAGACCTACATTTGACCTATATTAGATGTAATATGTAATATGGTGTTTGTTTTCATTTGTTCTTTAACCATAATTAGTAGCGTTGCATCTGCACGCACTGCCAAATCTAAGGTAACTGTAGGTTCAGCCCCTACTTTTAGATGCTCGGATCGCGCAGAGAAACGGAGGGAGGTAATGTTTTACTGAACATTTAATTCTAGTTTATATTCTGGGGTTGTTTGTTTCTGGTTGACAACTTTGGTGTTATCAGTTGAATCTATTTTGTGGTTTTTGACTTTTTGTTCTTATTGCCACTTTGATTTATCTATCCAGTTTTATCTGAAATTAGAGGAGAAACATCGAGCTCTTGAAGAAGAAAAAAACCAGTATGAGGCAAGGAAAAAGGTATAGTGGTCTTTACAGTTGCTGACCCACCGCCCATGTGTGGCTTTTTATTTCACTTTTTGCTTTTATTTTTGTCTCCCCTCCGTGCTAGTAATGTCTAATCACTTTAGCCAAAGCCTAGCCTAGTTTCATGCCCATGTACATGGGTGACTTGATTTCTGTTTATCCTTCCTGGTTACCTTTTGCATATTGATTTGACTTTTATCTTATAATAATAATAACCTGAATAGGAAGAGGAAGATGCAGCAATTAAACAGTTGAGAAAGAACCTGGTCGTTAAGGCAAAACCAGTACCAAGCTTCTATTATGAGGGGCCACCCCCCAAGACTGAACTCAAGAAGGTACTCTTTTTTCTATTTCATCTGCCTTTTCCAAGTCTCAGGATGCATATGAATTGCAATTAAGAATCTTAGAGTATGCACGAATAGATCGATGGAGTAATATACAATAGGAATGTTAAAATGCATGACAAAATCAGGAATGCAAAATTGACAGTAGGATACACCTATGGCTATGGTACTATTTCTTGTCTGAGTTCAGTGACAAAATCATGAATGCAAAATTGCCTTGTCATGATCATGTCATTTTTAGTTTTCCAAATTTGCTAATAGCCATCATTAATCAGTTAGTAAAACTCTTCATTCCCTTTCCTTTGATAGCAGCTGCCACTGACTCGCCCCAAGTCACCAAAACTGTCCCGGAGAAGGAGCTGTGGTGATGCTGCCGGCATATCCCCAGAAATTTCTACTCGAGGACGTCACAGTGTTGGCAATAACCCAAAACATGGTAGCCTTGTCCCTCCCAAAAACAAGGACCTGGTCACTGGACGTAACAGCAATGGCTCTAGCAAAACCAAAGAACGACCAAAACTGGATAAGGAAACAAAAACAGCTCCTCCTAAAATCACTGAGCAGACAAATGCGGACATATCAGTCCAATCATGAGCTTATCAAGATTTTACTGACCTCCAGCTGAGAAGAAAATAACCTTCATTTTCCTTTGCCTTACCAGATGGGATACTTTGCAGAAAAGATGGCCTAATTTTCTTTTCATCCGGACTGACATTTTTATGTGGTTTGTTTTTTTTTTTTTTTTTAACTTGAAGTGTATATGTTTTGTAAGTTATATCGGCACACATTGTTTTATATATAAATAGTTATTGATGTAAGATGTATGTACGAAATTTGATATCCTCAAATTGCTCCAGACTTAGTAAGGGAAATTTATATGAAATATATTCCTTTTTGTAGGATCTTTAACTTATTTTATCAATGCTAAATCCTGTGTCCAGTGTCTTTCTGTTTTAGGTGGTAATAGGAGCTGGATTTCAAGAATTGACATTGTTAGTAGGAGAACACATCTTTAATCTTGATTCTTGATCACGTGGTACTTGTTAAAACAATGGTTATTTATGCGATTTGATTGTTCCAGAACTCAGCATGGATTTGTTTTATTATTATTATTATTGTTATTATCTGTGCATGGCATGCTGTTTTGTATGAATGTTAATTAAACTCGAGAAATAAAAAACGCTAAATTATACAAATAATTTAGTTTTTCCTGTCAAATCTGAGTTCAAAATCTAACACAGGGTTTTTCAGTAACGACATGGCATTTTCTCTTAACAGGAAATTTCCTCCACCTACATATAATAGTCTGACACTTCAACTACGTTTTGCAAATCTTTCATACAATTTATAAATCGCTATAATTATCACTCTAGATCATATACTTGCTTAATCTAAAATTAATATAAAATTATAATTACCAAAATATGTGTTTGTACAAAATTGTGGATTACGAATGATTTTCGTTTTTTGTTCAAAATTATTGATGAATACGATTGCTACCTAAGACGGAAGAAGTAAAAAGCTAGGTTAAAAAAGTAAATGGGGCTGGGAGTGTTTTTCAATGGAAGAAAAATAAACGCATCATTAACAAAAGAGAGAGACGAAACATATTTTAAAAATAAAAAAATAAATGATTATTTTATCAAATTTATACGTTGTCCAAAATGCATTTAGGTTTAATTTTTAAATATTTTTGTGGCATAGTTGAAAAAAGAGAGGAAAAAATATATTAATAAGAGTAAAATAACTCTTGTTTTTGCTAGAACAATAATTTGTTTTTGTGGCATGCTCCAAACTCTGAGTCTATTAGGATGAGTGTTTGAGATCAGTTGGCCTTTGTTGTTGTAGAGTAGAGTCTATGAATTGAATGGAGCTGTCCTCGTAAAAGACAAAAGACAGTGCTATCTCTTATGGTGGATTTGGATGGAAAGAAAGAAAATATGAAGGGAAAAAAAATATAAATAGTGATGTTTTTTTTTGTTTGGTTGAAGAGAAAAGAAAATAGAAAAAAAAGTTGATTTTTTGTGACAAAAATTAAAAATTTTATTTTCTCTCATTTCCTTCTCAACTTAAAAATTAAAATTTTATTTTCTCTCTCACTTTCTTTATTTGAATCCAAATGGAGGGTTAGTTAATGTAGCCTTTTTGGTTACTATGTTGGCCCTCATAAAAGACCCATGCATAAAATAAAAAGTTACAATTTGGTGGGCCCATGCCAGTCTAACGTGTACATTAAGATTGATCAGATATCTAGCCGTCCTCATATTTGGGTAGTGCAGAAAGAAAAAAAGGGTGTTGGTCCAACAAGTACTACTATTCATTTTTGTACTCCTCATATTTATTATTTAGGGCTATGCTAAGTTGAGCAGAAGCACCCTTCTTCTTCTGCTCGATAAAGACACATGTATTTATTATAATAGATAATTTTGTGTGAATTAAATAAGATTAACGTGATTTCTTAACCTGTGAGATTATGACACTATTTAAACAGTAAATATTTTAAGGTGATTGCATGTACTTAATAGGCAATCCAACACAAAATCACTTGGTCCTGGAATCTGGAAAATCATGGTTGGACTTGGTGTGAGTGTAAGTCTCAAGGTTGGACATGTGTGTAGTTGCAGCAATGGTTTTGGCACGGTGACTATGGAAGCTCAAAAACAAAAACTCTCTCCCTCCAAAACCCGCAGGAAATCCTCCTACGGAACTTCTAGAAGGTCCGTTCTGAAGAAATCCTTCAGCCAAGAGCAAGTCACCTTCACCTCTCCTCTCTCCGCCGACCCCCTCGTCGCCCTCATCGGCGGCGGCATCTCCGGCCTCATTTGCGCCCTCTTCTTGGAGAAGCGCGGCATTCGCTCCACCGTATTTGACACCGTCAGTCTCTCCCCTCCCTCCCCTAACTAACTAATTTCGTTATGCCAAACCTAAACGACGTTTTTTTAGGGTATTCACGGTCTCGGAGGAAGATTGGGAACCAGAGTCGTCGATCCTCATCCTTTGAAATTCGATCATGCGGCTCAGTTCTTTACTGTCAGCGATTCTCGCTTCGCTGAGATCGTCGACGCGTGGATGGAGAAGGGTTTGGTGCGCGAGTGGCTGGGTACCGTTGGAGACCTTAACAATGGTGGTGAATTTGTTCCCTTTCTACCCTCTCCTGCGAGATATGTCGCCACCAAAGGAATGCGCTTCCTTGCTGATTCTTTACTGTCTCATGTGATTCCTTACTCCTTGTGTTAGATTACACACACCTTCAATTAAAGTTAAATAATTAGTTTTTCCTCTAAGTTAAAGTTTAAATTAGTTTTATATATAAGTTAAAATCAACTTTTGAAGAAGGTGATATAAGTGAGTTTTTACAGATTAGGTTACAGGAGAAACTTATTTCATTTTTTCTTATTCTTATCTCCCGTGTAAGTGCTTATAGAAAAATTTATCCAAACAAAGCCTTTATTCTACCTTCTTACTTATTTTCCCTCTCCTATAAGTACTTATTGAGAAGCTTATCTAAACAAGGCCGTAGTGATTGTTATTTCTGTTTTTGCTGCTGTTATGAGTTGTGCAGAGTCGCTTGGTTAATGTGGTGAGGCCGTGCTGGATCAGTAAATTGGAGCCGTTCAATGGGATGTGGCACTTGAGTGAAAATGGCAAGCCTCGTGGCGAGTTCGATGCCATTGTTATTGCACACAATGGTAACATAATATGTCCATCTTGACCATATATTTTCTTAGCTTTGCTTCCTTGCTCAACTGATTTTAATATAGACCATTTAGTTGGATTGCTATTCTGAAATTGTATTATCAACTGAAAATTTGTACAGTTATTGGCTTCTTATTGTAACTATATTTGCTTACAGGAAAATGTGCAAATCGCTTGCTTATGACATCAGGATTACCATTAATTGCAAAACAAATGAAGGTTGGTCCAAGATATACGCTGTTCAGTTCATTTGATTTGATAGACTAGCACTCTTTTCAGCTTCATTTACTGCTAAGGCACTGTTTTATTCATCTCATGCTTTTTCTTGTTTCTGTTATATTGCCTAATAATGTGTTAAGAGGTTGGATTTGAGTTCAATATGGGCCCTTCTAGCAGCATTTGAGGACCCTCTTCCTTTTCCCGGGAGCACAGAAGTTCCTTTCGAAGGAGCTTTTGTGAGAGGAGTTGATTCAGTGTCATGGATGGCCAATAATACCAAGAAACTAGAGATTTCCGAGTGTGGTGGTCCTCACTGTTGGACCTTTCTGAGCACTGCTGCTTATGGAAAACAGAATAAAGTTCCACAGGTAGGTGGTTGAATTTTCAAAACTGTATATCATGAATTAAGATTACCAGCGTTAGATTGGATTTAGCTTATATTCAATATTTTTTTATTTGTTTTGAGGGTGGGGAATGGATGGGAATATTACTGATGATATATCATTCGTTATCTTACCTAGAATTACACTTGAAAGGGATTTGATTATTTATAACCTTTGTATTGTCATGCATTGATTTAGACTTCTTTATGAACATATATTGCCTGCAATACTTAGGGCTTTCTACCAACTTTTGGTTATCAGGAAAACATCCCATCTGCTACAGCAGCAAAGGTAAAGGCAGGAATGCTAGATGGAGTTGAGTCTGCCCTTGGATTATCAAAAGGGTCACTTCCAAAACCGTTGTATACCAGGCTTCAACTATGGTAAGAATAGTATCTTGAAGTATTGTATTGCTTGCTTTGAATTGTCCTTCCATAGCTTTGACCAAGTTAGGCGTATAGAGTTTTTTCTTGTATATGCTCAGTAAGGAGGTAGGTAACTGGGAACCAGAATTTTCAAGCTATGTATTTTGCATGTGTAGTCTATGCATGAAGTAACTGGGTTAATAAGAAGAAAAAGGGAACAGCAGAAGAAAACAAGATGGTTTAATAAAATTGAAAGAATTAGCAGTTTACTTGAATCAACTTGCTTGGATCATATCAAGTAAAAAGAAAAGGCCGTAATAAAATGATAAGGGATATTCTTGTACTGGAGGATGAGTATGTGAATATTAATGTCTATTTTTAGTAGGGCAGAGCCTGCCATTTGGGAAGGGGTACAGTTAATGTGACTTCTAACATTATACAGTTGCTTGACGATAAAATTGTTAACTATGTGTGCTCCCTCAGTAGCATTTCTTCTGTGATGTTCTAAGCCACAGCTCAATCTTCAACAAATCAGATGGGATATAATATTTAATAATCTTTAAGTTCTAAAATATCATATTGGTTACCGTTGAACTTTGCATGTAAACTTGTTTCATTGAAAATTGTTATTCTGAGATTTGCAGGGGTGCAGCTCTTCCAACTAATACACCTGGAGTTCCTTGCATTTTTGACCCCTTTGGAAGGGCAGGGATATGTGGTGATTGGCTGCTAGGTTCTAATATAGAGGCAGCTGTCTTAAGTGGAATTGCTCTAGCGAACCATGTATGCCACTTTCACTTTCACTTTCACTAGTTAAGTATTGTCATTGTCTTACACGAAATTTTTTAATATGCTAATTGGACATCTTCAGCCTATGTAAGTAATTCAGTTTTACTCTATTGTGAAGTGCTTTATAAATTTTTATTTATTTTTTCTTTCAAAATTGGGTTGGACACTTTTTTGACACAGATTGCAGACTATTTCCAAAGCCCTGGAACTGACCCTGGAGAGTTTGCTGTTGGTTTAAATAATGAGTTTCAACCACTGGAAGGCCATGATATTGGACAATTCCCTGGTTTGGGGTCAGAAGAAAAGATGAGTGAAGGCCAAGCGTACGAACTTGCCAAGTAGTCCATGGTGCTCATGAAGGTCTCTCATCTGGTAACAAAAAAGTCATCTCATATCCATGCAAAGGAAATCCCCCCGAAAGCTTTGCTGGTTTTCAATGGAAGATATAGCTTGAAATTTGAACGCTCCTTTGGGTGAAGAGGGGCCTTATCTCCCTCAACAGCCACATGATGACATGAAGCGTCTCAGAATTGTAATTCACGCTTCTCTTTTGAAGAAAGAGATAGTGGCATTAGCCACATGATGACATTAAAAGTCTCAGAATTGTAATTCACGCATCTCTTTTCAAGAAAGAGATAGACATTATTATTGTCCTGAAATGATCGTAAATCATCTTTCTCATATAATATCCTTATAAACATTTTTCCTTTCCTAATTTCAGGTTAAAGATAACAAAAAATTGAATCATTAGAAACTGTATTGAATGCAACTTTTGCCTTCAAAATTAAGAAACAGTACTGCTTACATTACATTTCTACCGAACAACTCTTTCTAGATTTTAGACAGCGTTTTTGCACGCATTAAATATCAACTCGAATTTTACAAAAGCCAGATAAGGATAGGTGAGGTTTCTACAATGCTAGTAAAGAATCAGAGTCTCCAATAATATTTCACAAGCAACAAGTAATCCAAGTGCTGCCTATACAAACTGACAGAGACAGGGTATAAAATAATTAATGTTTGTAAATATAAAAAATTCATGATAGGGGAGGAAAGGATAGAAATTAGAAATTCAACAAATACTTTTGAAGCGACGCAAACTAGGCGGTTTTATTTGCTTGAATTCCATGAATGCTCGAAGCTACTTCCCCAACATCAAAACAACCAGTTATCCAGAGCATATTTTATCTTTATCGTCCTTTTGGATTGACAAATTCTGACAAGATGGCATTTGGATTCTCATTAGAATCGCTGCTAAGGTCATGCTCACTTCCGAGGCTCAAGTTTTTATAGTGACGTGCCATGTCGTTGTCTCCCAAGCCTACATCTTCAAAGTTACTTTCCTCAGCACGAGCAGAATGAGTTGAACCACCTTCAACATTTTCTTGCAGGTTGAGAGCGAATTCGAGATTCCACAAGAGATCATTCATGGAGGGACGATCGGTACCATGATCAGACAAGCACTTTTCAGCCGTGTCTACAAACTTGTTCAAGCTTTCTGGATTGATCTTTCCCTTGAGACATGGGTCAATGAGATCCTCTAGAGTTCCTTTCTGCTTGCAAAGCAATGCCCAATCAGCAAGACTGACCTGTTCCTTTGGAAGGCTAGGATTGAGAACCGGCCTGGCACACAGCGCTTCAAACAGAACAACCCCAAATGAGTATACATCAGATTTTTCAGTCAACTGTTGCCTCCTGAAGTATTCAGGATCCAAGTAGCCAAAACTTCCCTTCACCACAGTACTAACATGACCAGTGTTCATGTTTGGACCCGTTTTAGACAAGCCAAAATCTGAAACCTTGGCATTCCAGTTTTCATCCAAGAGAATGTTTGTTGTTTTGACATCTCTATGAATGATGGTGTACTTAGCCCCAGTGTGAAGGTAGTGAAGCCCTCTTGCAGCTCCAATGCAAATCTCCAACCTTTGCTTCCATGACAGAGTAGACATAGGCTTGTTGCCCTTGTAAAGATGCTCTCTCATGGTGCCAAGAGCCATGAAGTCATAAACCAGGCACATCTCATCATTTTCCTCGCAGAACCCAATCAAGGACACCAAATGCTTGTGTCTCAGCTTGGAAAGCATTTCTATTTCCGTTTGGAACTCATTAACTCCTTGTTCTGACTGCGGGTTTGACCTCTTGATTGCCACCTTCATTCCATTATCAATGACACCCTTGTACACCTTTCCAAATCCACCAACACCAATGACGTTGGCCTCGTCAAAATTCTTCGTCGCTTGCTTTATCTCTTGCAAGGAGAAATAACGGCAAAGACCTTGAGCCATGGCAGATAAGTTGGCACTGCTAACGCTCTTCCCAGACGAGGCAGAGGATTTGCTGTGTGAGTTCAAATAGATGGGAAGCCAGCTTGTCTGACCCTCTGACCCTGGAGCTCTCTTCTTCTTGTTGTACACAACGCATAATGCAGCCATAAAAGCTAAACCAGCAGCACCTCCAGCAGCTCCACCAATAACAGCATGCTTGTGATATGCTCTGTGGCTAGTGAAACCTGCTTCCTCATCCTCTTTCTGCTGCCTGAGGAGCATCTCCGAAAGCTGAGGATTGGGACCAGACAAGTCTGTGTCATTGAGCTTGAATATTTCCACTCCATTGAGCATGGCATCATAGTACTCGGGCTTTGAGTCAGGTGAAGGGTGGAGAGCCAGCCAAAGCTTGTCATCACCCTCCCCATCTTGGACATATATCACATAGTCCTTATAAGTTGGCACTCCCTTACCTCCTGTCCACCCTATGACATCAGCTTGAGCTTGTGCCGTTTGGTTGTTGAGAAATACGTCGAAAACAATCTCATTGACCTTGGAGTAATAGTAATCACAAAAATGCAACCTTACAAGGTACATGGAATTGGGATCAACTTGGAAGATCCATGTGAGATTGAAGCCCATGTTGACATCCTTGTCAGTCCCCATTGATCTTGACGTGGAGTAAACATCAGAAGGAGCAATGTACTTTGGCATGGTCTGGTAATCAATTGGAACATTCTTCTCAGCTTGGTTGGTCACACCAGTGCCTGCACCATAAAGGTAAGGCGTGTCATCATACCACATCCTTGTAAGGCCAGAGTCGTGTGTTGGAGATATGTACTGTCCACCAACATTTAGCCTAACCATGGTTTGCAAATTCAAGCTCTTCACATCCGTGGTTTGGTCAGCATAACCTACCAATGCCCCAGAATCAAACAACTCGGGCATCGGGATCAGCTGAAGGCCGTTGACAAAAGCGAATGTGCCATTGTATTTATCAGAAGGCTTGAAGGTGAGAGTCAAGGCATCTGAATTCAAAGGTGCAAGGGAGTACTCTCTATCAATGTAGGCCTGTGAGAGGGCCTCACAAGTGGTTGTAGCGCTGAAATTGGAGAGGAGGGTAACCCCATTTGCAGTCACGGAGAAATATGAGTCAGAGGGATTGAAACTGCCATAAAGAGCAGGGTAAAAATGGAGCCTGAGCCAATAGCGCTTATCGGGTTGGACGGGGAATTTGTATGTTGTCTCGGATGTGAAAACACGTGCTGACATGTATGGAATCTCAGACATAAGAGAAGGATCTTGGTAAGAGGCTTTGGATGTGATTGAGCCACCTTCTGGCCCCAAGAACTTGCTATCAGGGCTCCATTGTCTTCCATCAGCATCTTTGGCACCCCCTCCATCCAACCCACAACCCAAGATCAAAGAACCTGGCTCCTCATTCCAAGCACCAGCATCAATCTCATTCAACAGAACAAAGACACAAACAAGAGAAAGCAAAAGACCTTTTGCACTGGAATGTTGCATGATGATTGAAGAAGGGTAATAAAGAAAATCCAAAGGAGAACACGTTTTGGTTTGGCCGTACAGGAAAAAATTAGATTACAAAGATATATATAACTTACAAGACAAGATGGGTTTTTATTGTCCTGTACGCCAAAAAAAAGAAAGTGGCTTCTTGGTTTTTCTTTGTGCTCCGATTATGGGGATGCTATACGGTTTATTTACGTCATTTTAATCATCTATGGAGATTCAAGCAACCAAAAAACTCACCTGGGTTGGAGGTACCAAACCAGGCAAGAAGGAGGAGGAGGAGATGAAGTTAATTAATTTCTATCTTTCTCTTGTATTATGATCACTTGGGAACGTTTTTTTTTTTCCTTTTCATACTTGGGAATGAGAGGTGGGGAGTGAGAATCGTAATTGAATGAATTGGATTGGTTACAGCGTGGTTTGAATTTGAAACATACGAGTCTAAGCTCTATATTTAGCATTCTATTATTCTTCGCTAGAATTTGTTATTCAACCCCTAGTTTCTATCATTACACGCACTGAAACGAGGTAATAAACATGCATGTATTGTCGACTCGTACAATTTGAATTTGGCTTTCATATCACCCACCCAAGAGGCACACATGCATATACCATATGCAAATATTCAACATAATCTGTTCGAGTTTGGTTATAATGAGTTTGTTTAAATTTAAAAAAATCTTTAAATTATATTAAAGCATTTTATATAAGCATTTAGGATTTGTTTCTTAAAATAATTTTTTTTTTAAAACAGGAACAATTTAAATAAATACACTTGAAATGAGAAAGAACATTATTTAGACAAACTGCTTGTTTCGTTCAACACATAAGTTTAACAATACTCACTCAAGATAACACACTAAAAACACTGAAAGGATTGCAACTAAATTTTATCCTTATATATGCCATGTATAATATTGATAAGTATGTCTTTTTAGGAAATTAATTTAGTTATTTGAGTATTATTCTTTTTATTTACAATACTTTTTGGTAAATTATATTTATTTAGATCAAATTATACTTATCCACAATGCTCTTTCTCGTTTTGTTAAAATATATTGTTTAATCTTTAATTAAATGCCACAATTACACTTCCAATACATGATCGATGTGAGTAGTACACTATGTTCTCTTCTCGTATTAAAATATACAGTTTAATCTATTTAACTTAATACGGTTAAAGAACATTCTCTAAAACAATTTAAAATGTTTATCAATTAAAATTATAATACTACCCCAACCTAGTAAAATATTTTCAATTTATTAAAGTTATCCCTGACGAGTTTACCATGTCTACGTACACATCAAAGTTTCTTCTTTTCTTACCGAGTTGAGGGTAAAATAATAAAAAAAAAGACTTTCTTTTTGTTTTGTTTATTTAATTAATTTTTGAATAAAAATAATGATATTTTTTAAAAAAATATTTACAAAATTCACCAAAAAAGGTCTTTATAAAACATAAGTTTGTTTTTTTTTTTAAATCATGTCATCACTTAAAAAATTCATATAATTATTTAATTTAATTTTGACCATTGTTAATATTTATTCGTTTCATTTCCATATAAGAAAAAACTCTTTTTATTAGATACTTCTAAATCTAATCTAAATTTATACAAACACAAACAAGTCATACAACAAATTTTTTAATTAATGTACAGTTTTCTTTTTATGAATAAGGAAATATGACAGAGCATTTGAATATTACTTTTTTATATTTTATATTTAAACATATTTAGTTCTTTTAATACGAGAGACGTCATCATGTTTTAGTCTCCTAAAGTTGTTTTTTAGTTTTTCAAATATATAAAATATTTTTTTAATTTCTATTTGTATACGTGTTAAATGAGAAATATTCCATTCCTAAATTGTGATAACTTTTAATCACCAAAATTTAATTTTTAAATTATAAAATTAAATCCCAGCAATCAAAAGTCATCATAAATTATGAATTTATTATTCTCACTATTTATAGATGGGAGAGGGATTAAAAAAATATTTTTCTAATTTGAGACACTAAAAAATAAATTTTAATTTGGGACACTATAAAAAAATTATATATAACTCTAATTTGAGAAACTAAAAAACATATATATTTAAGTATTTATATTATTATTAAAAAATTAAGTAATTAAGAATTGTGTAAGAGTTTAGATTTCTTCGAAAAGATTTGTTATATGTATATATACTCCAATTTTGGTTGGTTTGTTATTGATAATTGCAATTTTGGTTGGCTGGTTGCATACAAGACTGAGACACATGGTGCATGAAGTACAGAGTGACACAACAGCAACACAAAAATTAGTAGTATAAACTTTGACACTAAAGGGTAACGAACGAGACATGATGGATGAGTTGCAATGTTAATAGTGGAAGGAACCAAAGAGCCTCATATAATTTGGGAAACGGTTCAACGTAAAAGCATATTCTCTTTAATAACGAAGCTTTTACCCAAATATATTCCTCAGCTTTCCCCTATAATTAACGCTGTTGTCAGTTACAAATGGATGGTAAAATACCAATCACCAAAGTTAAATCCCCATTAATAGTTCCTATTTAGTTCCCTCTCCATTTTCCATTTTCACCATTCATTTATTTCATCAAACGTTAACACACTCTCCGTCGTTTCACCCTAATCAACCCTTCAGGGCGCGCGAGGTAGCCAGCCTCGTTCTTTCTGGGCTGCCTCCGCCGCTACCACCACCCACACATTCCTACCTAAATATTCATTCATTATTCATCTTCAACAAAAAAAGAGTAAATTAAATAGCAAGCATTTTTACTATACTAGATACATACATACATACATACATTGATATTATATGTGTATATATTGAGTGATCACGTGTGTGTATATATATATATATATATATATATATATATATATATATATATATATATATATATGTATATATATGGGGGAAGTAGAGCAACAAGTACGGTTCCAGCAGCAGGTAGAAACGGAGTTTCAGCATTTGTCACTGAAGAAAAGGAAGCGCTGTTTGTCGAAGCAGCAATCGATTTTGGAGGCGCCGCGAGACATTGCGTGGGAGAGAAAGAGGACGACGAGGACTAGGAGGAACAGTTTTCGCAATTGTGATGATGTCACGGACGATGATCTTCACGAGCTTAAAGGGTGCATAGAGTTAGGGTTCGGATTCAACGAGGAAAACGGGCAGAAACTGTGCAACACCTTGCCGGCTCTCGACCTCTATTTCGCCGTCAATCGCCAGTTGTCACCGGTCTCCACCCCTCATAGCCGCCCTTCTTCTTCCTTTGGGAGCCCCGTCAGTAGTGCACCGCCGCCTGATTCTGATTCTTGGAAGATTTGTAGTCCAGGTATCAACATACATACATACATATATATATATATATATATATATATATATATATTATATTCATGTTTAATTAATTTTTTTTCATGGTATTGATGGAATATTTATTAGTTTTGTTGATGACGGATCTTTATATAATTTGACTATCCAGCATTTTTTGTCTGTCTCTTTCCTCCACAAAATTTTAACACCTTATTTAAAATGACTAAACCAAAATGACTAGGATCATTCATTTCTTGATTAATCCATAGTTTTCAGTTGGAAGAAATATTTTATTACCTATAATAATATTTTTTTAACTCAAATAAAATTATTTTCCATAAAAAAGATGCATGAAATTTCTTACCACAATTTCATCTCATATATGTATGCATGTCATTCCTGCAGCCGATTTCACATCTATTGATTCGGATCAATCTAAATATGAAGCAATTATACTTTCATTTGCTTCATGTATCCTATACATTAATTTGATAAGGATAATCTTGAATATCTCACCCCCCCCCCCCCCCCATATGTATTTATGAAGTGTTTATATAAGCTTTTAAAAATGTTATGAAAATGCCCACCAAAAAAAATGTTATGAAAATCTAATATAACCTAGAAACTTAAAAGAATCATCTTTGATGAAAAATAAATAAAAATTGTTCTATTTAGGTAAGATTTTTTTTAAAAGGGATGAGATTGATATTATTGTTATTTATAGATGATACATAGAAACTGATTAACATATGATAACAATGATTTTTATTTTACTTTAATAATTTTTAAAAAAAATGTTCTTAATGTGGATTTGCAGGATTATAATTATTTATTTTCTATGTTTTATGAGTTTTTATACATATTTTGATATATATCTTGCATATATCATATCCTAGATATGCTATATCATAGTGATCAATTCATTGATATTTGCAATGAGTGCTTAAAATATTGCGTTGTTGCAATAATCTGCTCGCTGGATATGTGTGTAGGGGACGACCCTGAACATGTAAAGACCAAGTTGAGACACTGGGCTCAGGCTGTAGCTTGTTCGTTAATGCAGTCTCATTGAAGTGTGGGATGTATATTCTAGATATGCACAGAGAACGAGGAGGAGGAAAACAAAATACGGAAGCAGAAAACTAAGGAAAGAAGACAAGTCTCGTTCTATTTTTATTTTTTTTCGTTTTTGAACAGTTAAAACAAAGGAGGAAAAAAAATTGTGCAGCTTTCCTTGGGGGTTTTTGGACCTAAACAAACGCAATGGTATGCTCCAATTGGTTGGTTAATCATCACCCCACTTTCCTTCAACTTTTTTTTTATATGTATATGTTTTTCGTATGTGGAAATGTCTCTCCGAGGTCTATTCTTGTATACAATTTTTAGCCACAGGTAAATACCACAGCATATAGGGATTTGTCTTTCTTTGCAATGATTCAAATAAAATGTATTTGTATGTAAAATTCGAATTTAATTGAAATGATGAAGTAAGCGTCATAAAATACGATAAAATTAATTATTCTTTCAACTTATGAAATGCATGCAACAACATCAAAACATGACGAGTTATTACTAATGTAAACTTAGTTTGTTTTAGCGTGTGTTTATATGAACGTTAATAAAATTGATTTTAAAGTAATATCATTTATATTTAGTTTTTTTTTATTATAAAAACATGTAAAAAAAATTTAATATAATTTTTTTATATAATGCTAAAAATTACCTAAAAGTTAAACTTGTTTCAGTTCAGGATCTATTTTATATCCAGCCAAAATAGTTTTCAAATTATGTGTGAAAAATTATCTAAATTTACATTAATTAGCATTTCAATGCGATTATGAAGAATCTATAATAAATCAAACATACAATTAAATATATAATTGTACATAAATTGGACATGTGTAACAATAAAAATTTGCTTATGTTTTAAATAACATATAACATAAATTTTTTAATTAGTGAGATGAATATTAATTAGTTTTTTACTTACGTAGATTTAATCTACTTTGCAAGAAATTTCAATTCCACAATTGTATTAATTTCGTACTTTATAGAAAGTTATTAAATAGTATGAGTACAAAAGTAATTAAGCTTGTGCACTGGATCTCTAATGAGAAAATATTACTTCTTTCAATAGGGTGTGGAACACTTACGCCACCTTGACGTTTCAAATGCTTCGTTCATTTGAAAGTATTTTGCTTTATTTTCTACAAAATTAAGGGAGATCCTCATGGAAACAATTTTACAAAGAACTTAAGTGTAAATTAAACCATGGTATTTTTTATGAATTTTTCTAGGTTTCTTTTTCAAATAATTTTCCTTTGATATCATGCACATAAATTCAACAAATATAAATTTAATAATTTATCACTCGATCATTCCTTCTTAGCAAATCAATGTTAAGTCTAACAAGCTTGTGCGTCAAAGCCTTGCGTTTTTTTTTCTTGCTAACTGACGTAGGGTATTGAGAAAAGTCTTGAAGATCAAATATTGGAAAACAATTATACATTCGAGGGTTGATAAGAGGCCCGGCCCCCACACACATCTCATCCTCATTATAATTGAAAAGTTGTTAGATGCAAGTAACACAATTTTTGAGTTAGTAACTTAGTGAAAATATTACAATGCAAACTTCAATTTACTCTACCTATCACAATATCTAAAGTTTATCATAAGGCGCCAGTAATAGTTTTTTAAAATTTTAGAATATTTACTTTAGAATTCCTCCTTTCTTTCTTGTTTTCTTTTACTTTTTTAAATTTTTATTTTGTTTTTACTTTTTTAATCAATCATACCAAAAGAACATAATCAAAAGAGGATAATACAACCAGTGTCATTCTAGTAAATAAACATTGATTACAAGTTGTTATTAAAAAATACTTAACATTTACCATTGAGCGTCCAAATCAACGGTGTGAATTTGTTACAACTTAATTAAAGATGTTCAGTTGGAGTCATAAGTATATAGTGTGTTTGGACGAGAAAATTTAAAATTCTAAGAATTTTAAATATTTTAATTGAAATTCTTTTATTTTCAAAATTTTGTGTTTAGATAAAAAAAAAAGTTATGAGAGTGAAAAAAATAAATGAAAAAAAGAAAAATATGATTGGTGTGCTAGTTATGCGTGTTTCTCCCCGTATGCTTACACCCGATCGATATTACACGAAGCTCATGCAGTATTTCTTGGAGAAGGAGAAGACGGTAAAAAGATAATTTCAATTTTTCATCTTTTAAAAGGAAATTGAAATTTTAGATTTTTAGTTGTTTAAAACTCTGTTTTAAAATTTTAAAATTTTAAATTCTTCAAAAAAAATATCTGAACAATGAATTCTAGATTACAAAAATTCTAATTCTCTGATAAATTACTTTCCTCAGTTAAAATTTACTATCCAAACGCACTCTAAGAGATTTTATTAATCTCAAAAGAATTATCTTTAATGAAGTATGCATGTGACAGACAAAAAATAGTTAATGCTTTGACAATAAAATACTTTTGCAAGTATCTCAACCTTGTCCATGTGTACGACCACCCACCTTAATAGAAAGTAATACTAGTTTCAAGAAAACTCTCATATTTATTCATGTGAAATTCAATTTGATCATCACAACCTATAATTTTGTCAAAGTCATCAGTTTTGTATTATCACTTTAAAAAATCTTTTGAATTCTTATTTATAGAGTGATCATTGTAACAAAGAAATTCAAAATATTTATTTAAAATATATATATATATATATATATATTTAATAAAAAATAACATTACAAAAGATTATGAGGAAAGTACATATTATTATGGGAAAAAATCTCTTTTCTCTATCTTTACCTTATTTTTAATTAAAAAACATATTAATTGAACAATCATTAATTTAGTAAATATTTATTATTTATTCAGTTATCATTGTAAATAAAAATCATCTAGTGAGGTACTTTCTTAATAATTTTTCAATAACATATATTTTAGTATAGAATAATAATTAATGAAATAAATATTATCACTTCTTTAATTATTTTTTTGATAGATTTATTTATTTATTAAATTTCATGTTAAATTATTTATTAAATTATGTATATGATAATTTGGAATCTCATTCTTAAGGTATTTTTTAAAATAAATTACATCTTATATATATATATATATAATCTCTTTTAAAGATCTATTAAATCATGTTTTAATAATGTTAATAACCGCGCACATGATTTCTTTTAAAATTTCTCATATTATATTATTTTTTTAATCTTAATTTCCCGGTTACTGACAATAATTGATATGATTTGGGTAAAATTCTATAGTATCCATTCCTTATACCTATATTTAAAAATGAAACCTTACTCGATCTAGACTTACCTGGATAACCATTTTAATCATCATTTTCATATTAGGTACTTATGAACTTACATTCGTAATCCACACTTTAATCCTGAATAAGTATATAATAATAAACCAATTTTTTTATTAAAATAATTACTACAATCATAGTAAAAATTCATTTTTAAATAATATAAGCATAGCATTAAAAATAAGTAAACTTAACATTGATTCGTTCAAACTCAATTCATAAACATTTAATAATTGTTAAAATTAATGTTTTAATCGCTTAACAAAAACTCTAATTAAAGGTGATTTTTTACTCTTTGATAATCATTCAACATAATAATTTAGAATTTTCTACTCCCTTATAGTTATATTGTTAGAAATTAGAGACTTAGAGGATTAATCATAAAAATATAATTGATTTTCTCATGAAATTATATATATATATATATATATATATATATATATATATATATATATATATATATATATATATATATATATATATATATATATATATATATATATATATATATATATATATATATATATATATATATATATATATATATATATATATATATGATATGTGCACCATAGATGGAATATTATAATACTTGTTCCCACACCCATATGCACGTAAAATTGATGGTACATACCGGCTTTGTACATTGCGAGTAATTACTCATCTCATTTGTAGATATTTTTGTATGTACTAGTAGGGTGTGGGTACACTATGTCATTCGTGCCTCTAGTTCATCGTGAGAAATAAATATTAATTAATTCAGAGTTCAATAGAAAGATAATTAAAATCTAATAAAATATTATTTATGTCAATTTCTAACTTGAATAATACTTAAATAATTCAATTTTAACTCACATTAACATTTGCGTTCAACCTCAAGAATTATTTCCGAATAGGGAAGTTAGTGTAACAATTTATATACAAAACAAAAACAATTATAATAAAAGAATAATTATTACAAATTTAATAATTAAACATCTTTCTCTTTTTGTATTTAATATTGTTAATGTACTATTTACATAAATATATAAGAAAATAAATTTTTCATTGTATGATATTTATTACATATATTATAGTCAAATTACACAAAACTATTATTATTTTTTTTTATCTCTACACTAATCTTTTTATATTTAAAAATACTAAAAACATTACAGTAATACATATTTATATGCTACACCAACATTACGTTAAAGTGTATTTGTTATTGGAGGACTTAACATTTACCTTTTATAAAACCTTTAAATTATTCAAAGTATATAAAAAAGTTAGACATTATCACAAATATATTTAATCTTTTTTTAGGTTATATATATATATATATATATTTAATCTTTAAAATTTAAAAAAATGTTATGTACCAGTATAAAAATATTATATACATTTAATCATAATTCATCATATATAATTGAATAAAAATTTAAAATTATTTTACATTATCAATACATAACTATTAAATTTTTAATATTAATGTTATCATTATTTCACTTAAAAAAAAAAGCATTCTCATACATATTTCAATTACCTTTTTAATTATGTTTACTTAAATTGGTAGATATTGTCCTTACTTTTGGGCGAATTTTTTTTACTATCATATCATAAGATCATATTTATGAGAACGATGATTACTTTTATAAATATATTAAAATTAAAATTAAGATTATGCATTTATTGTTAGAGTGTAATAAATTATGCATAATTTTGTTTGAAAAGAAAAAGAAAAGGTGTAGTAGAGTTGCGCCTACGCGTGTTTGTGCAATTGTGCCTCGTGCCATGGCATCTATATATATATGACTCACTCTGTAACCTTTACCTTAAACTCAGACTGTGAGCGAGACTCGGTAGTAATAGTATAGTCTACAAGGTTTCGTATTCTACTACTTGAAACCTAACTCTTCCTTCTTCTTCTACATTACTCCTATGGCTCCCGATGCTTCCGACGCACTTGCAGGTCACATCCTTTTTCCTCTCTTTCTCTGTGTTATCTAATTACTGACTCTTTCTCTCTCTCTCTCTCTCTCTGAGTGCAGTAAGGCAGAAAGTTCAATTATTTCTGAACGCGGCTCGTACTGGTTCAATTGATCTCTTGAAGAGTATGTAATGTATTATTATGTTTTGTTTGTTCGTTTGTGTCCCTCCATACTGTGTGCTAAAGCAGCAGCATTTTGGTTTGGAAGAATTGGCGTTGCAGCTGGACGAGGGCAAGGATTTGGCGAAATCGGTGGAAGCAATAAAGGACGCCAACAAGAGAGGAGCACTGCATTTTGCCGCGCGAGAAGGCCAAACCTCTGTTTGCGAGTACCTCTTAACCGATTTGAAGCTCTCTGTCGATTCTCAAGATGATGATGGTGCTTCCTCTCCCTCCCTCTCTCTCTCTGTATACTATATTGTTAATACTTGTAATCTTTTACCTGATGATAATTGCCATTGCTTTTCAGGCGAGACTGCACTCATTCATGCTGCTCGTCAGGGACATACCGCCACCGCTAAATATCTGATTGACCACGGTGCTGATCCTACTGTGGCTAGCAATTTAGGGGCCACGGCATTACACCATTCTGCGGGGATAGGTCCCTTCTCACCTCACCTCACCTCACCTCTCCTTTTTTTTTTTTTTTTTGAAATAGATGGATAGATAGGTAAAATATGTTTCAAGTTCCTCAATTTTCTATCAAAATTGGTTTTGGTCTCTATACATTAAAAATGATGATTTTTTGGTAACTTTTTTTTTTTTTTTTTTTATATTGGTGAATTTAGTCCCTAACCCTAGTATCCTAAGGGGATGTATCTTTGGGGTGTAGCGTATAGGATTAGGATTTTAAAAGACATTTTTGTGATAAAAAGTCTTGTGGTTATTCAAAAGACTTTTAAATGATATAGAAAGTCTTGTGTAATCACGTGGTTGTTTATTTTGATAGCTTTATCATATGATTTTTTTTTATCACGATTTAGCTATCAAAACACAAATTTCTGTTCCATACCTTCCCGGAGTAAGACTATCAAAACTATCAAGATTTTTTTAAGGAGGGTCTCAAAATTTAGTGGTATTCCATTTAGACTTTTTACTTTGTTCTCTTATTTTTCATGTTCTCTTCGAGTTTGTTACCCTTATTTCTCATGTTCTCTTCATTTTTCTCATTTTGTTGCAGGAGATGCTGAGCTGCTCAAGTACTTGCTGTCCAGGGGAGTTAATCCTGATCTAGAAAGTGATGCGGGAACACCTTTGGTTTGGGCTGCTGGTCATGCCCAACCAGCTGCTGTCAGTGTACTGTTGGAACATGGTGCAAATGTGAGTCCTCTTTTACTTTGTTTCTTTTTCTTAATATAATTCGTTGGAAGCTTTGGTTCTATTCCTTACTACTACTACTACTCTGTCCTAAAGAAATTTTATTCGCTTAAAATTTTATTGTTTTTGAAGAAATTTTATATATTTTTAATTGGATGTGCAGAGTATTTCTTGGTGTTGGTATCTATTGTTCTGGTTCTTGTTTCAAGAAAAATACTTTTCTTTTAAACTTTTGGATCAGTGGATTTGTGAAGAAGTTGTGGATGGACCACATGTCATCATTAATCAATATGCTAGAGTGCAGAATTTTTATATTTCCGTGTCAATAATTCCATGGTTTAAGTAGTGCAATCAGCATAAGCTTTATCAATTTGCCTTGTATGGTATGGTTAAAAACAAATGATCTTTAATAAGTGCAATCAGCATAAGGTTTTAATTTTTATATTGAATAGACCCATTTCATATTCCCTTTCATCTCGTTGATGTTGCTTTGCAGCCGAATGCCGAAACTGATGATGGTATTACCCCACTCCTTTCAGCTGTGGCAGCCGGTTCTCTAGCATGCTTAGAGCTGTTAATTCAGGTTCCACATCTTTCTCAACCTGTCACCTTTGAGTTTTTTGTATTGCAAATTAGTTATACAAAGTATCTGTGAAACATGTGCACAGTTGATTTACATAGATACTCCAACAGGGAAATTGTAGAAAATTTATCAGTACTATATTTGATGGGTACAATACGTAGATTATAAATAATAAATAAATACTGGCATTCCTAGTGTGTATGGCAATTGTTGTATGACAATTTCATATGGCACCAGTTTGAATGCTAGTAAGAAAGAAAATAAATAATAAATAAATATATAAACCAATATTCTTCACAACAATCAAAGATGCAATTAATGGTCAGCAAATGGGGACAATAGCAGATATAGGTTGGGAATGGAAGCTTCAGTGGGGTAGGTTCTTCTTGGAGGCTGAAATAGACACGGTTGCAAAATTTATGGAAGACTTATAGCATCTGACAGTACATGTGCAGCAACAGTACATGTGGAGATGGGAGGGAGATTCGAGCGGTAAGTATACAGTGGGGAGTGCTTACGAATTACTCAATAGGAATTTGCCGTTGGAGAGTTAGGATGAAACGTTTAATGCATTATGGGAGATAAAAGTCCCAAGTAAAGCAACAATTTTCGCTTAGAGATTGATCAGGGAAAGACTGCCTACAAAGAATAACTCAAGAAGGAGGAATGTGGAAACTAATGACGTCACCTGCCCATTTTGCAGAAGTCATGATGAGGACGAGGCTCACTTATTCTTCACTTGTGCTAACATCTTGCCGCTATGGTGGGAATCGTGATCATGGGTAAATGTAGTGGGCGCTTTCTCAGAAAATCCAAAACAACACTTCCTTCAACACTACTACTACAATATCAGTGGACTTAGGCCTCAGGTGGCAGACCTGGTGGATTGCTTTGACATGGTGTATTTGGCAGCATAGGAATAGGATGGTCTTCCAAAATGAAAGTTTCAACAGCCATAAAGTGATGGAGGACGCTCTATTTTATTGCTGGACCTGGCTTAAAAATCTGGAGAAAGGATTTGATATCCCATTTCACTCATGCTCCAGTAACATTAGGGATAGTTTTTTGTGTTGAGGGGGGATAATTTATATAATACAAGTTAGGCTGGTTGGGTACCTAGCAGTTAGCCAGATCTTTGGTTTCCTAATTCAAGTTGGTTAGCATGTATTAGGTCACCACAGTTCTGCACCTTGCAAATGCTAGGATGTATATACAACAGTACTGCTTGTACTATTTTTAATATTCTATAATATATATATATACTTTTGCTGATAAAAAAAATAAAATTTGTCAAGTGGTTTATTGTAGTAGTAATAATGCCATAAAAAGTTAACAACTTTATGACCGACGATGCAATCTGGTTGACAATTTATTTCTATGTTATATATTCATCAGAATTAGTTATTTAAAAGTACATATGTCCAGTATTACAAAAATGTACCTCGTCAAAGAGCTAATGGGAGGGGTGTGTTAAGTTATTAACTGACTAAATCTAGATAATGAAAAAGGGAAAGAAGAATCACATACGTAAAATATGTTTAAAGTGACAGTAAGCTGGATGAGCCTTGTTGAAGAATGCACTTTTTCCTGAAAGATATCTCTACAAGTAGCCATACCCTTCCTTTGATGTTTATGAAAGTACTCTAGAAGCATGTAGATCTATAAATATCTCATTTAAGAAATCAAATAGTTAATGATTTATTCAGAAGAAATATAATGCAGCATGGTAACTGGTAAGTTATGTACCAAAGACTTTTCCAATACATTGATTTTACACAATTGTTTTAGTGGTTTTATGTGAAGATGTGCTGGTTTGTAGGTATTTGTGTTTACAAGATGCTGCTTTCTTCCTGTATGTTTTTCATCTCATGCTCAATCTATGTCATTACATTAGAATCTTTATACGCAGGCAGGTGCTAAAGCAAATATAAGTGCTGGTGGAGCAACTCCTTTGCACATCGCAGCTGATAATGGAAGTCTTGAACTATTAAATTGTTTATTGAAAGTGGGAGCTGATCCTGATGTCTCTGACGAGGTGAGAAAGATTTTAAAGTTCGAACATTATCTTCTTGTACTGTTAGTGTGGGAATCAATGGCTCTTTCCAGTAGTCTTAAAGTTTATTTATCTTAGAAAAAAGAGTTCTTAAAGTTTACTTGTCTTAGAACCCAGTAGTCCTAGGAACACAAAAACAGTACTCGCGTTTATTTATATTTTCAAGATCTTTCCAAACTTTCAGTATGATTAATGGCTCTTTGCTTGGCACATTTAGTAGTTATGATTGTGGTAAACAATGTGCTGCAGTTAATATTCAAAATAAAGTTTGACATTTGTTTGCACACAGGATGGTGTCAAGCCAATACAAGTTGCTGCTGCAAGGGGCTATCCAAAAGCTGTTGAGATATTGTTCCCCTTGACGTCCAAAGTAGATACTATTCCTACTTGGACTGTTGATGGGATACTTGAGTATATGCAATCTGAAACTAGAAAGCAACAGGTACGGAAATTTTAAAATATTCTTTTATGCCCAACTGGACTGAGCAAAGCCATATATCTCTTCTGCAAGAATATCAAATAACTATGTGTTCTTTTGAATGTGGCAATATGAAATTATGCTTGAAGTAATTACAGCATTCTCTTTAAAATACAAATATTTGTCTTGTAGATTTGTAGGGTGTCCAGATGGAAATATGATAATTCATTTATTTTTTTTGGCAAAAAATAGGGCAGTATCTAGAATTTTGCTTTATCTTTCTAAATTAAATTGCTGAGGAGCAGAAGATTTGTCTGCATAAGCTAACCAGCAAATATTCCATCTTTCAACATAAAATAGGCTCTATATACTTCTGCCACTACTAAATTTCTCAGTCCTTTAACTGATTTTGCTTACAATTTTAACCAGAATATATTCTTGATCACATTCTACTCACTTTCATGGTTAAAAAAATGCACAATTAATGCTTTCTGATACTAGTTTGCATGCTGTTTGAGAAAGTGAATTTCTTGGTCTTTTTGCTAAGTATGAAGGGCAATATGCAGGATGAATCGATAAATGCAAAAGAAACTAATCAGCCCAAGGAAGCTGATTTTCCGGAGCAAAATGTCCCTGAGGTGTGTTTTTCTTTTATGAAACATTTATAAGCTGTACTTTTTTTTAATTGGGTGCTTTGCAGCTGTATTATTCAATGTAGAAGAAATATGTAGGTCCCATATAATCAAGATAGTGAAACTTGAGATTATACTTGGGATTTAAAAGGGTTCACAAGGTCATAAATCATGGGATTGTTACACGAATTGTAGGATCTGAAGAAATTTGCATGTCACTTGTAAATATTCTAATCAATGGTCCCTTGTTCTCATTAAGGATCCCTTGGGTTTTAAATAGTGGCGTTTAGCATAGTGAAGTCGTCCCTGGCCAATACAGGACCACTGTAGCGCCTATCATGGGTGAAATAGCAGTCGCAAAGGTCGAAGTGGCAGGACTATCTCTTGATTAAAAAAATGTAGCCTCTGAACACTAATGTTAGGGCTTATTTGGTAAGGGTTATTTTTAGATTTCAAATTCAAAAACAACATTTTGCTATAAAGTCAATTAAATGGCTGTCGTTTCTCAAACTAATCGTAATTTAAAATATTTTTTATAAGCACTATTGAGAGTGAGAAACACTATTCGGGTTTTAAAACACTGAGGCACCCTAAAGTTAATAGTGGCTATGCCATTGTCTCCTATCTTGATACAACGTTTTTGGAGCTAGCCACTACGTGCCACTATTGGGGATTTAAAGCACTGAGGCACCCTAAAATTAAGAGGTGACCAAGTGAGTTAACCTCAGACTAAACAAATTTATTCCTTTTTGTGAACTAATGCAATAGAGAAACGAGAGAAATACCCAAATAAAGATAAGTTGTAAGTGTTCTACCCTCTGTAATTGTCTCTTGATGAACGAGTTTCTTATTATCAAAGTTTTCCTACATCAAGGCAATGCAGTTTGCTGCTCATAAGGTTCAATAAAGTTTCTTCCTTTTCGCTACCAATATTTAACCAGCTTCTTTTAGTTTGCTGCATTGTCCATCACAATTTGGACAACATTCTCTTCATCAACCTCTTCAACAGTCATCCATCATCTTTAAAAGATTGTCAGTTCTTCTACATGTGATAAATGCATCAATATCAATATGTTTAAGAAAGATGGCCCCTTCAAACTGTTCACCAAGAAGTTCAGTATTGTCCCCCTTCTTTTTGTTAGTTCACCCATATGTTATTATGGTGCAACTTGTTTTTTCCATGCAACTCTATGTACTTCCTAAGCATCCTTTACACTATTGTAGGGTGGTATCCTGAGCCACATACAATTGAATCAAACATAATTCCAAATTTTTTGTTCCTTGCCACATTAAATGGTTTGCATTGTTGTAGAAAAACTTTGCAATGTCTTTACAAGAATGTTCCTTATGATTCTTCTTAAACATTTGATGGCGGTTTGTGAGCTGGCTCCTTCTTAAAAATATTTTTTAGAGTTGACATCGTCCTCCCATTCAGAATTTTTTCTATTTTTCACCAATTTTATGGCGTTTTGTCAACTCTTGATTTCTTGATTAAATTTTGCTGCAAACCCAGAACAACATCAAACATTTATTTCTTTGCATCATAACTAACATTTTTGCAAGCGCCAACATCTTTTTGGGTTCCAGCCAAGTGGTGCTTCAAGTGATAAACACCTTTAGTGATGATCTTTTGACAGAATTTGCACTAAACTTTTCTAGGATCTCCATTAGCACATGTCATGCTTCCAGGCCATCAGTTCTACTACTAGGAGCATTTTTTACCATTGTTTTAGGATGCACACTTTTTGAGGAGGCACCAATAGAGTTTTAACAATAGCAACATTGGAGGCAAAGGAAGGACTAGCACCCAAAAAAAAAAAACAGACAAACTCGAAAAAACATAACGAGCCCACAAGTTCACGAGTTTATTCATCGATCCTATCAATGTTATTTCGTGGGAAACTCTAGTGGTGCCTCCTCAAAGTGTGTGTTCTAAAACAGTGACAAAAAATGCTCTTTGAATGTTTGAAGTAGAACTAATGTGGCTTGGAAGCATGACATATGTGTTGATGGAGATCCTAGAAAAGTTTATTTCAATTTGTCAAAAAATCATCATTGGAGGTGTTTACCGCTTGAAGCATCACTTGGCTGGGACCCAAAAAGATGTTGGTGCTTGCTAAAGTGTTAGTGATGAAATGAAATAAGAAATGCTTGATGTTGTTTTGGGTTTTCTACAAAACTTAATCAAGATTTGACTAATAGGAGGATGTAGAAGTTGGTGAAAAGGGATTGAAGGGGGAGGATGTTGGCAACTCCAAAAATGTTTTTAAGAAGAGGGGAGTTAGCTCACAAACCACCTTCAATCAAATGTTTAAGAAGAATCATAAAGAACATGCTTTTAGAGACGTTGCAGGGTTTTTCTACAATAATGCAAACCATTTAATGTGGCAAAGAATTTGGTGTTGTGCTTGATTCAACTGCAAAACGTGCTCCAGGATTTAAGAAACCATCCTACCATTAAATTATAGTAAAGTATTTGAAAGAAGTTCAGGTTACAAAAGATGCTTTTGAAGTATATAAAGTTGCATGGAAGAAAATAGGTTGCACCATAATGACATATGGGTAGACTAACAAGATAAGGAGTATGATATTGATGTGAAGATGTTGGTGAAGAGAATGATGGACAATGCAAAAAACTACAAAGCTGTTGGTGAGATGTCGGTGATGAAAGGAAGAAGCTTTATTGGACCCCATGCACAACACATTGCATTTACTTCATGTTGGATGACTTTGAGAAGAATATACCCATTTAACAAGAGATAATTATAAAGTGTAGAAGAATTATGACTTATATTTATTCAAGGTCTTATTTCTCTATTGCATCGCTCCACAAAAGGAAGACATTTGTTGAGTCCACGGTGGTTGTGATGACGATTTTGACGTAAATTAAATTTTTAAAATATTTGATTTTCTATTTGGTAAATTTTATAGAGATTTTATGATTAAATGAGACTTTAATTTGAATTTAAAATGTTTTAATCTTAGTCTTTCATTTTAATTTAATGGATGAGAATGACCGTTCTCATTCTCTCATGAGAAGACCATTTTCATATGAAACGTCCTCTCTATATATATTTATTTCTAATTTATATGCATACGTATAAATTTTGTAGGATCTTACTATCCCATGATTTGTGATCTTGTGATCCCTTCCCAAGTATAATCTGAAGTTTGACTACTTTGTTCTCAATATAGTGGGTTCGTGTGCAGCACAACGGAGAAGAGGAAAGACGGGATTGTTCAATAAGTTAGGGTGTCCTTCTAATTGTCGATTTGAAGAAGACATGTGCTTGGGTTTTTTCTTGAAAACCCTTTTTCTTGATGGGTTGTGAACCCGATCCATTTGTTTTGCTTTTAACCTGAGAAAATTCACCACAAACTTATAAGAACACAATGAGCTTTTTGTGTACATTCTTAAACTCTCTTAGAAGATATTTGAGCTTTTATGACCTTGTCAAGTTGGTAATCTGTGATTAATCGTTCATCCCTATGATACAAAGTACATTTTTGAACTTTCAGTTAACTGAGTATAAAGTTTATCTTTGTAATTTTTATTTCTTTGTCAACTTATCTAGGTGGCACCTGAAGCAAAAAAGAGAGCAGCAGAAGCAAAGTCAAGAGGGGATGGGGCTTTTAAAAGGAATGACCATCATATGGCTATAGATTTTTATACCCAAGTAAAGTCTTCTGATCTCTCATTTACCTCTTGAATTTCTTCCTCTTCTGTAACTTAGATTTGTCGAGTACTTGCACAAGTTCAGATAATCCCTTCTGTTAGTTATATGTCTACACAATGCTATTATGAACTTACAGTGTCTACTGGAGTAACTGGACATGAGCATACCGCCTGTACTTCATTCTATATGATGATCAGTTTATCAAATGCGTTTTTTTCTTATTTTTCTTTTTTAAATGTGTCTATAGGCAATTGATCTGAACCCCATTGATGCTACTTTGCTATCCAATAGAAGTCTCTGTTGGATTAAGTTGGGCCAAGCTGAGCATGCTTTAGCTGATGCAAAGGCCTGTAGAGCTTTAAGACCAGATTGGCCAAAAGCTTGTTATAGGGAAGGAGCGGCTCTGCGTTTGTTGCAGGCATGCTATCTCTGAAAACTTTTCCATTATTAGCAGTATATATGATTAACATTTCTAAAGCTATACTTGGTTATCCTTGTTGCAGAAATTTGATGAAGCTGCAAATGCTTTTTATGAGGGAGTAACGCTTGATCCTGAAAATAAGGAGCTTGTAAATGCGTTCAGGTCTGCATACTATTTTATTTATTAACACTTCTTGGCTTATAGACATTAAACTATGCAAAAGGAATCAATATGATCACCAAGATTAAGGATGATTCCTATGAACGAGGCAAACATAATTTACAGAAACATGCATTATACACGTGGAGCATTGCATAAGAGAGTGCTAGTGTGATGACTTATGACTGTTAAGAAAAAAATATTAAAATCACTGGATGAGGGTGAAGACCATGTTAATGCCTGTCTGTCAATAAAATTGGAGCAAAAGAAAAGTTTAACTAACAAAATTATAACAGAAACTACTGTATCCTCGGTCAACAGATGTGATTGCTACTCGAGTTTTAAGTGATTTTTATAGATGCAACTCACATTGTCAACCTAGCACATATAGTAGTCTTCAATCTACTAAGTGGTTTATGAAAGTTGTTAGCGAGTGCATGTGTACTGTGTAGCTCATTGAGTATCGTCTATTACAGGGAAGCTGTCGAGGCTGGGAGGAAATTTCATGGAACGGCTGAAAATAAATCATAGTTTAGCCTTTTGTTAATACCATGTTTCAGAGAGAAGAGATCAAAATATTGCGGGTGGTGCAGCCTTATTCACTTGATCCTTTTTTCCCCAATGTGTGTGTGCGTGTTTTCTTTAACTAGTTACTGTCGTATAGGAAGAGTCAGCTAGTAATCTGTTTCATTAAATTGTTTTAGTAATTATAAAGGTTATGCTTATTTGACATGTTCCAAAATTGTTGCAGAATTAGTACACATTATGAAAATGGCAATGCAGGTTCATGGGTATTTCTCCCATACTGTTGTAGGATTCATTTGTTTAAAGTTCAGAATTTTTTTTATAGAATTAATTCTGAATTGTCAACATAGTTAAGATGTGTATTTAAAGATTTACATTTAAACATATTTTTGGTTAGCAAGGGTTAATATGTTTATGGTAAATGAGATTTTTATTTTGGATTTCTAATAAATTTTTTTGTTATATTGAATTTTTGATATATCAAAACTAAACTTTTATTTTTGTTGTCAATTAAGTTTTTTTATTATATTGAATTTTTTATATATCAAAACTAAACTTTTGTTTTTGTTGTCAAATCCAATATCATAAGCCCGCAAGACATAGAAACATAACAGTTTATTATTATTATTATAGAAATCACATGTATCTAGTCGAGTAAAATAATTATAAACAATATAAAAACTAATTGCAATATTTAGAAATATTATTATAAATTGAATTTGTTTTAAATATAGATTTTTTTATGATAAAATATATCGGGTTTCATTGGTTAGATTTTATTATATTATAGTTATTATTTTTTACAAATATTCTCTTAGATAATTTTGTTCAAGATACGATTGAAGATTGAATATTAAATATATTGTATGTGAGAGATTAATCTCTTTTAATAGTCCCAATCATTTCATGTATGTTGTATTTGTCTATTTTTTTTTTTTTAGAACTAAGCATTCGACAGTGAAGGACTAAAACTTTGAAGCACTGAAGTTGAATTTTTTCTAAAAGATATTTTTTCATACGCATGAGTTAGTAATCAAATTATGATTACATGTTTAAAAGAATAAAATTATCAACTAATCATGTTTGTGAATTTTGCCTATTTGATTACAACTTTTATTTTTCTTTCTAAAATCATTCGGGTCCCAACTCGTAATTTATTGCTTACTAGAGCAAACTTACGGTTACTTGTCTACTCCGAAGAAAACTAGTTCTCTTTTATGGACGGTACTCAAAACACTTAGAATGGCAGCTTTAGACACGCAACACAACAGTCAGCCATTTCGGCTATTACATGATATAAAAATGTATGAAGCATGGTAATACTATTAATTACTCCTTTCAAATCAAGAACAGCCAAATAGCATCGCTTTATTTATTTTATTATCATTCAGCAATGAAGCACTTGTATGGCTTTCTTTATTGAATTCCTTTTGTGACTGAGTAGAGCATGTAATATAACTAGTAGGAACTAATCCAGCTCTGGCTATAGAAAATTTAGTCACCGCAAGCCCCCGTTTTTGCACTGATCTACAATTCTCACCGTTTCCTGAGCCTTTGTTCTAGTGTTTGTCACCTGCAACAAACTTCGTCTCATTATGCTAATTATTTGCTTTATTCGATCAAGCAAATTAAACCAAAAATTAATCAGAATTTATATATGTATGTTACCTTAGTCTTTTTTTATTAACAAAAATTCAGGCGAGTTAGCTCTCTATTAAATGCATACACATGATTATGTATATATGGATTACAACATCGTAAACAACTACCATACACATAATCTTATTCCAATTACTAAAATGCATGCTCACACTTATTTATATAATGACAGGCATGTGCACACCATTACCGTTAAGTATGTATTGCAACACCATACCCAACTATCACTCAGATGATTTTAGTGGAGAAAGCTTACAGATTTCTAAGACCCAAAGATCACGTACATAAATACTTATGAATTACCTACTGATAAAATTTTGAAATTAATAGCTAAATTTGAACTTACGTCCTAACTTGCGAAATATGAGTCGTATAATTAAAACTAGACCAACCTTTAATAGCAATATACAAGAGTCAATACCACAGAGGTTAGTTAGTTATTAGAAATAGAAATTAAGGAATACATACCCTCAAGCACCTGCCACAAGCTTGTTGGTCCTGAGGCCCAGAGGGTCCAACCGTATTTGCTGCGCCATGCCATGGATTTGTCAGCATCCCAAGTCGAGCAATATGCACTGTCTGCGAGTAAGTCCCAATTATGCTGTTCAGGTTGGTACAAATGATAAGTAGCTCTCACATTGGTAGCACTCTGAGCAGAGGCCAATGCCAGAACGCAAACCACACACACCACAAACAAAGATACCTTTGCCATTATCCTAGTTGTGTTGCATTGAGATGGATTTAAGTGCTAGAGGTACTTGCATGTTTTTATAGGCCTCAAACGGACATTCCTATCAAAAGTTATACCCGTTTGAAATTAAAAAAAAAATTCCGTAAAAAAACATTTCGCCAGTACGAATGACGGGACCCGCCACGTGGACATCAACTCGCCAACTCCACTGGCGAGTCCACCAGGTGCCGCCACGTGTTCAACTCGTCAACTCCATTGGCGAGTCCCCTCCAGAAACAGACCCCCCTGAAAAAAGTTTCAAAACAACCCCATTTTGGAAATAAATTTTTAAAATGAGCCTAGTTTGGTCAATTTGCCAAATGTTGCACTCAACAACCTATCCTCAAGTCAATGGATGAGTTATCCATTATCGTGGATTAACTTAACCAATAACTCCTCTCGTAGATTTTATATTGGACTCTGCATCTGTCTATTAAGCGTTTGGTAATTGTATTAAATGTTCAAGTAATAAAGTCTTGAAAGTTTGAATGTCAATTTTCATAGGAATTTTGTGTTGTACTTATCTGGAATACTTTTCAATTTATAAGTGAAGAAATAAAAGAGAGAGATAGAAGAAAGAATATGAATTAAAAATAAGAAGCAAAGAATCAATGGTAACCGGAATTTATAAGTAGTAAGAAGCAAAGGAATTAAAAGAAAATAATTAAAGAGAAAATTCAATGGAATGCAAGTGTTAGGACCTAACATGTCCTCTTTGCCTAGAATATATGATTTTATGATTTTTTTTTATCAATTCAGGTGATTTTATCCTACCCACATCTATTTCACTCTTGATTCTTCACGATGACAAACCTATTTTATTTATTTATCTCCCAAATGTCTCCCCTTGGCATGAATCTCTATTTATAGCTACTGAAGTGGGCTTTGGGCTTGCGTAGGCTCGCTTAACACATGTAGATCATGTGCTTAGCGGGCTCCTCGTGTTTAGCGCGTTCAGTTCTATTGGATCGCGTGCTTAACAAACTCCTCTCGCTTAGCGTGTTTTGTTTCTATAGCGGGCGCTGAGCACGAATACTAACTCTCGTGCTTAACGCCTCGCTTAGCGCCTATGTCTTCGTTCAGTGCGAGTTACGCGCTGAGCCAAACATCTGGGCTGGGCCTTTTTTTTATTTCTTTGTTATTTTTCACTTTTTGCTTTTAGCCCCTCCAGTTTTTATATTTGTAGCCAAAATTTAATGAATAATCAATTCTTTAACACTTAAATGCAAATAACGGTTAAATAATTATTCTTTAACACTTAGCAGACTCCTCTCGCTTAGCGTGTTTTGTTTTTGCGGGTGCTGAGCACGACTACTAACTCTCGTGCTTAGCGCCTATGTCTTCGTTCAGTGCGAGTTACGCGCTGAGCCAAACATCTGGGCTGGGTCTTTTTTTATTTTTTTGTTATTTTTCACTTTTTGCTTTTAGTCTGAGTTGGACCTTTTTTTATTTCTTCGTTATTTTTCACTTTTTACTTTTAGTCCCTCCAGTTTTTATATTTGTAGTCAAAATTTAATGAATCATCAATTCTTTAACACTTAAATACAAATAACTGTTAAATAATTATTTTTAAACACATTTTTATTTTATTTTTTATTATCAAAGTACAATTATTTATTTAGAAATTATGATTGTCATTGGGTCTGCAACATATTTTTTTTATAGTCTTCAAATCGTATATAGTCTATTATATACAATTGCGATCGCATTGGTCATAATGTCTTATTTATTTATAATTATTTTTTTTGTAATATCAACCTCGTGACATTGTAGTAACCACAATTTAAAAAATCGTTTATGGATCGATTAATTATTAGAGCATACTTTTTCGGGTCGAAATTCATAAATATAGATTTTGTAAAGAGAGAGTAAGAAATAAACAAAGTAGTTGGATTTTAATGTCATTAATAAGGATAAGATATACAAAATCCCGAACCCCACTTATTGATGATTACTTAGGTAAAGACCACGATCGATGTTTATTAATTAAGGAGCTAGCATCGAGGATATGTGGAGTAAATTAGGTTTAGTAAGTTGCATATTGTTGCAACTAATTAATCCCCACAGTTGACAAACTGATAGTTAACAATGAGATGCCCCTGTTGATATCCTCTTCCATCTGTGTCTATCCGATTGAACACTCCCACGTCCAAATCTAACCCTCCGTTGCTGCACTGATCAACAATTCTCACAATTATGTTCGCTCCCGTCCCTGTATTCGTCACCTACATCCATCATCATCATCATCATCTTCCTTCCCCAAAACAACCACATATATATATATAATAATTAAATATGAAGAGTTTGTATCATGCTCCAAAAACTGTGAAGGTTACCAATGTCATAAATCTTCTCATTAATTAAAGATTTTTTTTTCAAATTAGTTTTTGATTAGTTTAAAAAAAATTAAAATTACAACTATTTTAAATTTTAAAAATTTGATTAAACATAAGTTTAAAAATATGAACCCTAATCTCTTCACCGATATTAATACAAAATCACAATTATACTTTTCTTTTCTTGAAAGTAGCAGTCACTTGAATTTATATTTAATCAGATTTTTTGTAATTTTAGATTTTTAAAAATATTGTAATTAATCAAGAACTAATTTGAAAAGTCTGTTAAATGTATTTAAATCTGTTACCCGGAGGCATTTTCCACAAGCATCACGGCCGCGAGGTCCAACGGGGCCACAGAAAGCAGTCCAGCCATATTTGCTGCGCCAAGAGTAAGGTTTGGCAGCGTCCCAAGTTGAGCAATAAGCACTCACGGCGTTCAAGTCCCACCCGTGTTGCTCTGGTAAATAGTTATGATACGTGGCGCGAACATTAGACGCACTTTCACCGCCTCCTCCGCCACCGCCACTGCCCCAGCATGTGCTTTGGCAGTTCTTAGAGGGAGAACAATGATCTTCGCTGTTCCCACACCAACCGTATTGGCTGCAGCATAGGTTGTTGCCACATGTCTGCCCACCAGCTTGTCGCCCGCAGTTTTGGGCCATCGCCGCCGTCACAATGAAACACAGCAATACCACCAGCCTTACCCCAACTTTTTCCATGATCTCTATCTAACTCGATCGCACTTAACCTTTCACATATTTTTTCCAATGTTTGGCTCGCTATTTATAGTTCTAGAGGTGGTCTTCCATGCATCATGATTCATTTATGTTACGACTTACGACACGATACATCATACATTCCAACCCGCACCGTGCGGAACCGGCTGCTATTTCAATACTCGATAACAACAACCAGAAGCAATGCTAGATTTTTTATTTATCAGTTCTGAATGCCAGATGATATATATGGAGAGAGTAAAAGAAAAGAAGAAAAAAAACATCAATTATGTAATTTATAGAAGTTTTCTTATATTAGATTTTTAAAAAATAACTTTTAATTTGTGTATAAATTAATTTTAACCTGTGTAAATATGTATTTCATTTTTTTTTTCTTTTTTTCATAATTTTTTATGAAAAAAATTATTCAAACATGTCATTAAGTAACATGATGTGATAAATACTAAAATAAGTATACCATAAAATTAATGATTAATATATCATTGTGATCAGAGATGGTACTTTTTTTTTTCTAAACTTAACTAATTACTTATTGCCTGTATTTGTGTTAATTTTTCGTTTTATTCCTTATATCTAAAAAATTTATTATGTTTTCATCCTTGTATACCAAAATTTTGCTTTTTACTTCGTTAGTTTCTTATCTGAGTAAATTTTTAAGCATAAGGATTAAAATGCAATAAAAAAAGTATAAAATTAAAAGGAAAGTTGACACAAAGAACAAACATTTAATTCAACCTTTACTTTATGTGTGCCTAATTTCGTATTTTGCAGGTAATAGTTAACCTTCTCAAATTAATGAAGATTATGTAATTTTAGTCAATAAAATATAATATATTAGAAAGAAAATTTCGTATTTGGCAACTCAATCCCTCATGTGTCCTTAGAGACACGGCAATCTACAAGCTAAAAACAAAATTAATGTAGACTAGAGCTTGAGTTTCTGATAAAAAAAATTATAATTGTATAATTTCTGATAAGATGCCTTGAATTGTAAAAAAAAAAAAAACATTTGAATAAATAATTTAACTATCTATTTTCTTATAATTTTTTATTAATTAAATGAAAATATTATTATAAATTTTATCATTACATTTATTGAGAAATAATAATTCAACTCAAACCTTGGAATTTTGGATGACAATTAAGTGCTTGATGGAGAATTGAATGTTAGCGCAAAAGAGTCAATCTGCAGAGGTGGTTCTTTACAGATATTTTAAAGAAAAGTGTGTTAAAGGATGTTTTGTTAACATTTCTTTATTTTTAAACATTGATGGATTGTCATCTAACTCGCCGTCAATTATCGTCGTTATCTGCCTCACGTTTCCCTCCCTGACTGTCGCGTTGAAAATTTTCATTCATGAACCTAAGCAAGTCTCCACTATTCATCCTTATCCTCAAATCAATGGATGCCTTACCCGTTAACGTGGATTAATTGAAGTAACCAATAACTCCTCCCATGGACTAAAACAAAGATATTTTTAAAACTTTATAGTCTTCGTATCTATCTAGCTAGTATCTACTGTGATCGGTTTAGTCATATTTATTTGTATTTTTTGCAATATCAAATGTCGTGACATTGTAGTAACCCCAATTTAAAACCTCAAATTTGGGTAGATCATATTATACCTTTTTTTTCCTGCAATCTTTGATATATAGATTCTGAAAAATAGTGATGGAGACAACAAAATATTAATTATTCAGAGCACGTGAGTATGAATTCTATATATAGGTCTTTCCGAATAGAAAGACTCTAGATCTGCAACTCACACATTCACTTTATTGTTTATTACAGAGAGCTAGTATTAATTAGGGAGCATCGAGGATGGAGAGTAAAGGTTTGGTGAGGTCGAGCTCATTCCCACAATCCACAAACTGATAGTTAACAATGAGATGCCCCTGTTGATATCCTCTTCCATCTGTGTCTATCCGATTGAACACTCCCACGTCCAAATCCAACCCTCCGTTGCTGCACTGATCTACGATTCTCACAATTGTGTTTGCTCCTGTTCCTGTATTTGTCACCTGCATTATCATCATCATCATCGTCAGTCATCTTCCACCCCCAAAACAACAAAATAAGTAATTATATATTCTTACCCGCAAGCACTTTCCACAAGAATCACGGCCACGAGGACCAACGGGACCACAGAAAGCGGTCCAGCCATATTTACTGCGCCATGAGTAAGGTTTGCTAGCGTCCCAAGTTGAGCAATAAGCACTCACGGCGTTCAAGTCCCACCCGTGTTGCTCTGGCTCATAGTAATGATATGTGGCGCGGACATTAGAAGCACTTTCACCGCCGCCGCCGCCACCGCCACCGCCGCCGCCTCCCCAGCAGTTGCTCTGGCAGTTCTTAGAAGGGGAACAGTATTCTTCGGTGTTTCCACACCAACCGTACTGGCTGCAGCATAGGTTGTTGGGACATGTCTGCCCGCCAGCTTGACGACCGCATTGTTCGGCGATGGCCGTGACAATCAAACACAGCAATACCACCAGGCCTACCCAAGCTTTTCCCATGTCTTCCCCTCAATTTTTTACTATTTCCTCCAAGTTTGGCTCTCTATAAATAATTCACATTTCAGACTCAGCTAACCCTCGCTGTCCATCACCATGCATTTACGCTTCGACACCACACATACCAACTCACACGTGGCCGGCGGCTATACTAATACTAATACTATACGATAAGAACGACAATCATTGAGAGACTAAAATACTAGTTGAATATCTAAATGCTACATTTTTTTTTTTGTTTCCACATTCATGCTTCAATCCTTCTCGAGAAACAGGAATTTATTAAATATAGCTAGACGTCTTTTTTAGCAATATTGGAATAAGAGCATTACCTCCTTTCCATTTTTTTCATATTTTTTTATGTTTAAACTTGTTACACATAAATAAAAAAATATTTAATAGAATTAAAATTATTATACTTAAACTAAAATATTCTCATTTAATATATTAATATTTGATAATTGTACTACTAGCTAGTAATTAATAGGAATTAAATACGAGTATATTTGGAAAAAAAAACTAAACTTTGAAATTCTAAAATATTATTAATTTTTTTGGAAAAAAATAAAATATCAAAAGATATAAAAAGAAAATGATATTTTACAAAGAAAATGATATTCTAAAATATTATTAATTGTTGCATGTAGGATCTGGCAGTGTATGTATATACGATTCGTATACAAGTAACATAGACGACTAAAATAAGATGAGAAATGGGGGCGGCTAAACGTTTGTTTGTGAATTGGTCAAGAATCCAATCTGGTGGCAAGACCCGTCCGCGTCAAAATCTTGATGAGTTCTTACAATACTGCTGAGACAAATTTTGGTGCATTTAATTAAAGATTAATGATCATGTACGGTGAGTGTACGTGAATCTTTTTCATTATCTAATAAATTAAAAATCATCGTCAGTAAATAAATGATAATATAAATTACTTTACACTTTACACGAGTGTATAATTTATTCTCTCATTTAATTATAGGGGTTGTTTAACTTATTCAAACAAAAATGGAGTTAAATAATTTCATCCTAAATGATTAATATAATATTAATTATTTTATGTATTTCAGGATGATTGGTGCTTTAAGAAAATTATACCAATTATCTATAATAAAATTGTTTAATTCCATTTTTTCTAAAAGTAAGTTCGGCGCGGCTATCCCTTAATTAGAATATATTTATAATTTTTTTTGCTATCGTTTAAATATATATTGTCTTATATGAGAAATTTTCTTATTTAATAACAATTACTTTAAAATTATATTCACGATGATTTTTTGGTAATTGACAATACTTTTTTACAATAAGTAAAAATTAAACATAATATTGTTTATAACATTTTTATGATTTTTTTCTCTGTTTACTCGATCTCATTAAACACTCATCTAATGATGCATTTCATACTAACTTGATTTTTTTTTCTTGTATTTTTAATTTATATTTTTTCTTCCCAGTCCACAGGAGCATAAATTCTGATTATTTTTCGTTTGAAGATTAAAAGGTTCATCAGTGTCAAAGAAAAAATAACCTTAATGCTACAGCTAAATTAAAGGGAGATAAAAAAGGGAAATAACAACTAAACATTAATACTAATTATTCATTTTTCAATATCATATTATTCTAAAATAAAAACTACAATAAATATTAAGATCATCCAATATTATCTTTTTGTCATTTAGGTTTAAGAGCATATTTTGACTTTTCTAGACTCATCCTAACGATCATCCTTCATTATCCAAAGGAAAATTATCATCCTTTGGAAATTGAAGAATTTATTATTCATTCTTTTGTAAAGAAGATCTCTTAATATCATAGATAGTTAATTGTCATCTTTTAAAAATCGAAGGATGCAGTCTCCTTTCCTTATTCAAAAGAGATATTGATATCATACCATTGTTACTTTACATACTCCGATCCATGTTCCCATACAATTGATCATTTAGTCATTTAATTTGTATAGTGTAAATATATTATCAATCTCTTTTCTACAACTTTAAATCTTCCCAAACATTAGAAGGAAGAAAGAAGGTATCTCCCCTCCCCCTCATTTTCTATTCCCTTTTTCAAATTTATGAATCAAGTATAAGATAAAATTAAAAATAAAAAAATTTATCATATATTTCTATTAAACCAAATACACAATTAGGTGTGTCGAGTTATTTAAACAGTTCACGCCACTAAGTTCAAAGAAAGGGAGGGAAGGAGAGAGATTTAGATTAAAAAAATTAAACAAATAGAGAGAGACGTTCATTTTAATAAATTTTCTATTATATACTAAAAATAATCAAATAAATAACTATTAAGTTAAAAAAATAAGAGAAAAAAGATTATACAATACAATGTAAATTTTTTTACAGAATCATTCAATCACACTTCATTATATATGATAAGATTATTGACTTTTAAAATAATTATTTTAAAAAAATTTAAATGATAATTTATGATTGAATAATCTTATAAAACTGTTTACTTTCGGTGCATAAGCATTACACTCTAAAAATAATATCTAATTTGTGAGGTGAAAATTTAACCCCTCTTCCTCTTCCAAATTTTTGAACCTATAAAATTTCCCCTCTCCCATGCATCTATTCCCCTCAGGAAACACTATGTAAGAAGACTCGAACTTTTTATGTATATTTTTTCTATAACAGGTAACAAAAAGAAAAAAAAAAAAGTTCCCCGAGCATAGCCAGAAACAAAAAGGAAAAAACAAAATAATAAGGCGGAGCATGGGGGGATATATGATATATTATGTAAACAATACAAAGAGTAAGATCCCTGATAACCAAGGTTAGCTAGAACGTCTGGAGTTGTATTCACTTCCCTATAGTTGTGGTTCAGGGTGGCACTTCAGTCATTACTGGGTGATGCTAAGGACACTCGAACTTAGCTAAGCTATACTATTCTCGATCCAAATCCTGTAACTTTAGAATATTGCACTGCCATGATTGCTTAGTTTTAAAAGGTTAGACGATTATCCTTATCCTATGGTCTACTTTATGTCACATTCATTCGAAATTTCTTTTTCATCCTTGCACAATAGTCTCATTGATATTAAAAAACTTACTCCATGAGCACGTGTTAATAAGTTTGACTTTAATTTGTAACTTCAAGTGAATTTTCTAAATTTAGCTGAGCATCAAAGGTCTGAAACCAAATAAACTTACAACCGCACGCATGCAAATTATCCTCACTCTTCATCACCCATTTTTTCTTATCTTGGTAATAGTATTACAGTTTTATGTTTGAAGAAATTATCAATTACGTTTGAAATAATTCTAAATTGAAATTTTCTTATGAAGAATGAAACATACAATAGGTTCAATTATAAATACTAGAGAATCTCCAATTTTTTTAAATAATAAATAAAAAAGAAGTTAAATACAATTAATAAAAAGTGACTGAGTAAAAAAACTAACAATATAAAAGTAGTGAAAAATTATTATATATAGGTTAGGTGAAAATTTTGAAAGTTTAAAAAATGCTTTAAGAGAAATTATTCAATGATATGTGCACACCTAATGGGAAGTATTTTCTTTATTATTACTATATAGTGCAAGAAAGACATTATGTGCCTGTGTCTCTGGACTTGGAAGTTACTTATATATGTAATTGGATGTAATTTGTTTTGAAATATGTAATTGTTGGAAGTTAAAATAAAATGTTACAGTGATTTATAAAAGTTGAGGATAAAAATATAAAAAAAAGGATATTATTTCTTTTATAATAGTTATAAATTAGTAGAAACACAGACGATGTGGTGTCTATGTATTCGTATTTTTATCACCCTAAATTTGATAGTCATAGATATTTTGGTAATAAACTACTTTCACATAAAAATAATCTTCAATGTAATTTCATAAGTAAATAGTTACGCCTTTTGAATGGACATAGACAGGGAGATATGAGACAGTGAAGGCCACCGGAAAGAAAGTGGGAACATGTGAAATAAATGAGTGGAGCCCTAAATGAGCGTGGCTCACCCTATCACTATGTTCGTGATGGATCTAATGTTTTGCTTCCTCAACCAACAGGATCCATATATATATATATATTCTTTTTAATAACATGACAGATAAGAGCACGTTCCATAGTTTAATACGTGTAGGCAGGGCTATCAATATGTTTGATTGGCCTACGTGTAGGGTATGCGTAACTACGTACGTACAGCCATAAACGTATTAGGCAAGCACACCATCGATAGGCAATGTAACGTTTTGTACTTAGAAGCAAAAACGGGCTCATATAAACATACTCCATTATTTCTTGTCCCTAATTTCCAACTATTTTCTCATATATATATATAATACACAATCCATATACAAGAAAATTATTTCCAAAAAATGGTACCGACATATTATATAACTTGGCTCCTATATTAGCATTAATGCTTCCCATGGACGCCCAAGAGCAACAGATCGAGGAGATTGTGGTCGAAACTGGAACTTACAAATTTGCCTCTAGCTTCTGTTCTTGCACTTTTGCACTGCTCTTGGTGCTGTAAATAAAAAAATAACAACCTCACGGTCAATTCGCATTAATTAATTAAGATAAGATATTTTTTTGGCTAATTTGAAACTTAATTAAGATCACTAACCTAGCCCGATTGCCGCAGATCCTTTCATTATACGCAGGCGCTTGCATGATTCCACGAGTATTCTGTGGAATTATATATCCATATTAGTAATGTTTAATTAAAATGAAACAGGTGGTGTGTGCTTAGAGAAAATTAAAGCAAATTAATGATAAAGACTTACTCCCAAGGTACGTCACCCACGAGCATCCAATCACCATCTTTGTCTTCACAGGTTGGTACGTAATCAGAGCCGTTGAGAAGATCAATCAATTTGCCCTCGTTCATGAAGTCTTTCATGCCTTGGGAACTACACTTGTCGATGGTGAATGAACTGAACATTTTAGCCAGTGCATCCAACAGCTCTTGGTGGCTCTTGTACATCTTCAAATCCACCTTGCGTAAATAGGGAGCACCATCCATGCTCACCTTCACGAAAGCTGCTCCCATGTTCACATTGTTGCTACTACTTGTGGCGGCTTTTTCGCCATCGTTGTTGTTACTCCTTTGAACGTTGTTTACAATGTTCTTTCTGAATGACCTCACTGGTGGCCACCCCACCACTTGTGCCCTGAAAATTATTCATAATTAAGTACATCAATTAAATCATCATGCATCCAATTTCAACCCAGACAAGAAAATTAAGTACCCCTTTTAATATTGTAATTAATCTACACAAAAGAAGCATTAGTTTGGCGGTCAAGGCACGAAAACAGTTGTTAAGAGCCGTCTGGTTTTGAAACTTTGAAATTAAGTATATGGTTTTTAAATGTAATAAAAAAGATTATGGTGATTATTGAGGTATATAATAATTGCTTGTGTTGGGCACATGTTTTTGGAATGTGGTGGACTATCCATTTCCTTTTTGCTCTATGCTGGTTAGAGTGTGAGAAAGAGAAAAAGTAAGATTCCATGTGTCCTGTCCTTTTCCACTGTTTATCCGACATCAAAGCATGCCGTCCGCAAAAGCAATCCAGCCAAACTTGTTTATCTTCCTTTTCCTTTTTCCTTTGCTCCTTCACTCCTCAATCCTCAACTCTCCCTCACTCGTTACTTTTTCTTGCTTAAAATCTGGACGACACTTTCCCTTTCTCCTCCAATCCGGACTACTAATACCTAATTACAGTGTCCTTTTTACTTTCGTCCTTTCAAGTAAATAAAAAATTACAAACAAAATCGATCATGCGTTTGCAATTGATAACACATCATTTTGGAAAGGCCTAGTTGGAATAAATATCAAGTTCTGATATGTCTATAATTATTTTACAATTATCAAGACTTTCAATGGATAAATTAAAGGGATGTTAGACCTAAAATTATGCTAGCCCTCGTTAATTTTCCTTGGTAACTTCTAAACAAGGTCAAAGATTACCTTCTGAACTAAGACCTAATCGCTTTCCATGGAAAGTTATCATCAAGATTATCATATCTCAGTATTATTTATAACCTTCGTTGCCAGAGAAAACTGTACATTTTTTAAAAAAAAAATTATTTTTCCATGAATCATAAAATTAGCACATGATAATCAACATGCATGCATTAACCACAAGCATATGTAGAGCATAAAAAGACAGAGGCAGTAAAAATAAAGGAAGGGAGAAATTAATATATTATAATTCAAGTAATACCTAATTTCTATGGTTATGATTAATCTTGGCTTGACTAGCTTTCATATGATATTAAAGATTAGTGGAGAGAGCATATAATAATTTGTGGAAGGAAGGAGTAAAAACAAACTTTGCGGGTGGCTTTGCAGGAGGAGGGGCGTTATTTGAGGTTGAGGAAAGGTTAAGCTTCAAATCCACGCTAGTATCCGAAAAAACCCTCTTCCCAGTACTGCAAGTGTTTTTGAGCGTCGTCTCGTTTCCACTGAGTGGCAGGCCGAGTCGCAACTCGGTTTCTTCAAAGTTGATCATCTTGTACTTGTCTGGCTCTGCCTCCATAACACTTGTCACTGATTAGGAATTATTATAAGTTGATGTCGGGACTCACTCAGGTGTGTTCTTTTAGAATTGGGAATAAGGTTTTGGTGATATATGTTGGGAGTGTGGTGGGTTGAAGGGACATCCGGCGGTGGATATGATCCCACGTGTTAGAGATTCTGTCATAATAATAATAATGGGGAATAATCCTACCCTCCTTCTTTGTTAGGCTCCCCTCCACACACACCAATTATTAATTCCATTTACTCAACTTGTCCTTTTCATTGCTAATATCTTTTTCTTTTTACGATTCATAACACATGTTCGTCCTTCTTGTTTGTGATTCGTTACTAATTATCTAATTTTCAGTGTTTCTATGTAATGTGTTTTAACTTAATTAATAGGATTTTGAATTTAAGTCATATATATATTAAATATTTGAAAGAATAGATTTATCACGTATAATGATTTTATCTTTATTAAATATAACTTTTTTTTTATAGAAATTTGCTGTAGTGCCCACAGAAAATAAAAGACAATGCAGCTAATTAATGCTTTAGTTGATTAATACAAGTTTTTAACGTTGATTTGTAATATAAATTAATTAATTTAACCGCAGCAGATACATGCATGGTGGGTGAGATAAGGCTTAACTGTTGTCATGTTTGGCCTGAAATCTTTTTCAATCTTTATATACTTATCCTTTCTAAAGCGTCCCCTCGGCAGGGTCCAACCACCGTTCTGGAGAAAAGGTTTCACTGTTGTCAACCATGCCTTCAAATATTACATACTACTTTAATACCAAATAACCAATCAACTTTCTACCTTATTATCAAGATTCAAGATAACTATATATACTTCACATACATACAGCACGAGTTCAAGTTCAACAAAGTGTTAAGTTTTTATTTGCTTATAATTGTGCGGTATGATTGCAATCAAATAAATAACTTAATTAATAAAGCTTGGCACTTGTGATGGTGCGAGTTTATATATATCTTGTTTCCCCTGATAATTATTCACGTAAATAAGTTTATATTGAGATGATAATTAGGCAAAATTCTTTCTATGATTTTTGTTAGTAATCAACATAATTAAAGAACTTTTTACTATTGAGGGAAATCCTACAATATTTTTATAAATTTTGATCATTTAGATTCATTACGTAACTAATTCTTAATTTATAACTTTGTCATATCTAAAGTTTATTGTTTCCATTCGAACTTAAAAATCAAACATACAAATTATCTTTCATAACCTCAATATGTATTATCAAATAAATTATACTTTTTAACTTTTTTTTAAGATAATAGAGAAACAAGAAGGAGAAAAAGCTATAAATATGGTAAAAAAAAAACTAAAAGAGAAATAAAATATTAAATAATAAAAATTATTATTACAAAATTTAAAATTAGTGAAAAAATCATTTATAAATGTGTTGATTTTATGACTCAAATACATAATATATAATGCTTATATGGAATTCCAATGCTTGCAATAAAGGTGATTAATAAAGACATCATTAATTACCTTCTAAACTAATAAAATTAGTACTAAGATATTTTAAATTAGTTATTGTTAAAATTATTAAAAAAAAAGAACATAATATATTATTATTTATTGTTCATAATTATTCGTTACTATTAAAATATTTGTTTAGGTTAAAATAAATTGAAATTTAACATATATTTATTTCTTAAAAATAATAATGCATATTTTAAAGAGAAAAATACACACATCCACCCCTAAACTTTGAATTTTGTGTTTAAAAAACAAACGTCCAAAATTTTTAATTCATTCGAACTATATATAATCTTAAACTTAACTTATTATCCCAGTAGGCTTTGACGATGTGTTTATGTTTTAATTTTTGTAATTGATGCATCTAACGAACTAATGGATCTGATGAATTTTTGTTATATGCACGGTCAAGAGTGTCTCCAACCAAAAGGAACCAATATGCATTCATGATTCTCACACTCATATAATAATTGCAATGAATAAAATTGACGTATATATTGTGCTTTTACTTTATAGAGATCCTACTATGTAAATTAAGTTCCTATTTTGATTTATGTCTCGGACTTGAGTTCCATACTATAATTTCCATAAGCTTGATGAGTTGCTAGTGGCTCCTTACAGAAAATTCGTGAGCTTTATCCTATCAAATTTTATATAATTAAGAAACAGAGATAATTGATAAGACTTGAGTAGGTTGCAACTGATAATGACTCGTGAGACCACATGGTATACAAGTCTACAATCGGAACCAGAGCAGACCTTGCTGTAAAATGATCAGCATATTAAACATTTTAATTAATCTATTTTTGTTCAATAAAGAAAAGAACCTGTATGTGCTATTAATTGATCATCTTCTTAGAATTCTCAGTTTTAGGATGGTGGATCTGATGTTTAATAGTGGGGACCGGATCAAATTTTGGGGCCGAAACGCCATATATGATCGTCACTGAGATGTTTTTTTGGTTCCTTTCTGGTTTGTCTTTTTTTCCTTAGCTTTCTTTTCCATTTCAAAAAACTTAAAAAGGTAATAAGAGAATTATTTCATTGAAAATGACAAACAATGAAAAGTGTGGATTTGCCTAAAATCATCGGGCAGGATGGTTTAACAGTTAACAATTAACTCCAAATTAATAGAAACATCTCTATTAATTGTAATAATATGATTTAAGATATATGAATTCAGATAAATATAAAGTCCAAGACTTTTTCTTCTGATATAACATTTCAGGTGCATTTTTGCGTAATTGTGTGTATTTCTTAAAATTCAAAATATGAAAATAAGAAATATATTTCAAAGAAAGAAGTGTATATAATTTAAACAAGTATTATCATAGGAGAGTGTCTTTTTGTTTTCTTCTTTTAACGCGTTTGTTTCGGCCTTCTTCGCAATGAAATACTCAATTCTAGACCACTACTATTATTAGACAAATTAACTTATCATTTCGTGTAAAACATACAATAATAGAAATATTAGAGATAAAGATTAATATTGTTATTAGCATTAGTTAGTTACTCTTATAACCAACTATATAACAATTTATTAGCATTAGTTATATAAGGCTCAATGTATTTATATAAAAATTTGATTTGTTCATTTGAACATTATTCAAAATAGTATTTAGTTTTTTTTTCATCTCTATATCTTGAACTTTTTCATAATATTAGAGCCTTACCACTCATTATAAAAAAAATTCGCTAACCCTTCACCTTTTCTGTTTATGTTTGTCTTTTTCTCTTCGTTGTCACTATCAATCAACCTCTCCGTCCACCGCTGTTGTTGTTCTGTGTCACGAGTCACCAATTCCGATCAACACCTACCTTTGTTCAATCCCTATTCATCTTCTCCTCAAATTTCTCTTTTCATTAATCGATTCCATTTTCCTAAAATTTCTCCAAAACACAAAACCCTAATATTTTTCCTTTTTTTTTTTGGCCAATTCAGGTCGTGATAAATGTGTTACATAAGTATATTTTATGATTAAATCATTCAAAAATTGTTAGATTTTTCCTCTTTTTTTGTTTTTTTTCTGTGTGAATAATTAGAATTTTAGCATCATCTAAGTTTTTGTTTAGTAGGTGTCTAAACTAGTGAACTTATACTATTTTGATTGTGTATTTGTTGCATAAACATAGAAGAAAGCTTAGAAGAGAAATTGAAGATCTGAAGATTCTCGCTCAGTCGCAACACTCGCTCAACCTTGGATTTTGGCTTCTGCTCTTGATGATTAAGTCTTATTGCTTCTGTCAAGTGCTTAAACTTTGAGGTATAATTTTTGCTTGATGGTTAAGCTTTGATAATTTCATGGATTGATGGTTGTAACTTCTGCCAAGTGGCCTTGCATTGTGGCTTCTACTTGGTGGTCAAGCTTTTGATGATTGATTTGAACTCTTAATTTTGTTGGAGTTAGAAGAAGTTCTAAGTGTTGTGTAGTTTTACTTAGTTCCATTGTATTTTGATATGCTTTTGTATTGTCCATTCCATGCTGGAAGTGTTATAAACACCTTCCAACTTGCAGGAGCTATCAGAGATAAAGATTACTATTGTTATTAGCATTAGTTGATTTAGTTAATTATAAATTAATTATTCTCGCAACCAACTATATAACAGCTTACTAGCATTAGTTATATAAGACTTAATATATTATCGTAAAGATTTGATTTATTCATTTGAGCATTATCTAAAATCATATTTTGTTTCTCTTTTCTATTTTTTCCATTTCTATACATTGAACTTTATCAAGAAATACTATAGGAGATTCTTATTCTTCAAAAAAAAGAATTTGTCATATATTATCTTTTTAAGATATTATACTAATTAAACTACTAGTATTGCTTTTAAGATTCTACTTACATTCAGAAGATATTAATATGAAGTGGGCAAAAGTTTGAAAACAATTTCAACCACTGAAATATGAAATTCAAACCATTGCAAATTTTAAAACGTTTGGACCTTAATATATGCACTATTATAGGACAAAACTTAAATATAGATACTTAAATGTTGTTTGAAGTATTTTTCGATTAGTATTGAAGTTTCATTTTTAATAACTCGTGTAAAGGACTATGTAGATTATTGAAGTAAAACTCAAATTTTGATTAAAAAATAACACAAACAACACTTAAGTAAGTGTATTTAACAATGAATTTTTTTGGCCAATAGATTGTTTGACCAATTAAGAAATGGACTAACAATGAACCTTTTTAATTCTTTTTTCTATTTATCTCTTTCCCGATTCTTTTAAATTAGACACTCCTAAAATTCATTTTCTTTCTTTCCTATTTCTGCTCATTGTTTCCTTTTTAGTTATTAAGTAATAATTTGACGGCACGTATTACTTATTCAACACCAGTTCAAAAGAGGGGAAATCAAATATTTTATGGTCCGCAGGAGGTGAACATTGGTAGGTATTATATATCTATAAGGACTCTCAATTATTACTATAGGAGAAGAATGAGCGTAGAAGGTGGAGACTATACTTAAAGACTCAACGGCCTATATATATGTATATTATTCTTTAAAGGTTACATTAATTACATGATGAAGTGTGGCACACATCTTTGATGGTGAATTTCATGATTCCTACTATCCCTGCTTATAAACGGATTATAGCGTTAGCTAGCCATATGATGTTCATGGCTGCATGATGATCCACCAGATCGAACATTAACATTTTGTACGTATTTTAATTGAGTTTGGTTAAACAAACTACTCAATTAACAGGTTAGTTGAAGCCGTGGGTGTACTTATATATAGAGCAGTGGGAAAGAGGGTCATGCTATATATACAAATACAAATGCAAATGCATGCATCGCAGACTGCAAAGCCAGAAAGAAATTAAAGTGTAGATGACTGAGGAAGACCAACAACTACAAGAGAGAAAATGACATGCAGTTACGAGACTGAGGCCAAAACCCAATATTAAGACCCCTCGTGTGGCAATGGCCCCACATCCCTCTCTCTCTCTTGTCCAAGCCTCAGGTCCCACACGTGTGCACTCATTCTTCGCTGCCACCTCTTCCCATCCAAAACTGTATTCAAACTCTTTTATTACACCACACGTTTGTCATTTATGACCTGACGTTGATTTTTTTTTTTTTGCGTACAATGTTTATGTCATTTTATTTTTATTTTTCCATTTATATAATATAATTTGATTATATTATCGACCTAAAAATATATTTAAAATTTTCAATTTATTATCACATTATTTAATGAATTTGATATTCTTCTTAATTAACTTATCAAATAATACATCAATGTAAAATAAGTAATATCCAACAGATTTTTACAATAACAATGCTTTAAAATTATAGTAATGTATTCATAAAAAAAACTATATTAATGTATCTTTTTACAATTCTATCTAAGAATTTATAAAAAAAAAAAGTATTAAACAAAAATAAATATGTTTAATGTATTAAATATATAAAACACATTCATTACTTTAGTGAAAAAATATTATAAATATAAAAAGAAGTAGGAGAATTAGTGAAAATGATATTATAGAAACATTTAGAATTACCAAATTGATTGATTTAGATATAACAATCTTGCAATCCCTTTATAGATTTTTTCCAACAAGCAACCAATGATTACGAATTTCTTTTGGTAAAAGATTATGGAATTAAAATAAGTAATGTTTTCTCGTTAAGTAATGCTGCTCACTGTATTTACATATATTGATGTCAGGCTGTCAGCTAGTGCAAATAATATTGGTCTTCATTACAATTAATGAATTTTTGGTCTAGCTAAAAGGTACATAACAAGTTAAACCAAAAGCACTACACCGAATTTATGTATTAACTCATTGCATGAATACCATAATTTTCAACAAGAGTTACTTCATAGGAAGGTGGGAGGGAGAGTAAGCGCTACTTTGACAAGATCACGGTGGAGGGTGGGCTTCTAAGTGAAAGTTTCCAAAGAGTATGTAACATTGCAAATTGCAAAAGATAAATGGCTCAAGGTGGCAAATGTATGTAATAGACAGGGTGGGAGGGAGGGAGGTAGAGTTGGGATTTAGGAATGGAAAAAACTTTTGTTTCAACTAGAGCATGAGTGGTTGAAGGAGTTAGAAGGAGTAGTGAGTAAAACAACAACGGCAAAAAAGGAGGTGAATAGATGGGTGTGGAAGGGAGAAAATTCTAGCCATTACTTAGTTAAAACAACATATAAGGCAATCATGGCCAACAAAAGGGGAGTGAAAGATGCAGGTCCGTCCACCTTCAAAAGTACAATTATTTGTTTGGATGACAAGATAAGATAGGATACCTTATCTTGAAATTTTTGTACATAGAAATATAATAGACGCAGACGAGGGATGCAGAGAATATACTAAATACATTTTATTTGGGTGCAAAATATCACATCAGGTATGAAATGAAGTGTTAAGATGAGGGGTTTAATTATGTATTACATAAATGAAGTAACAATCAAAATTTCTCTTATGGATAAGGTTTATAAACAATGAAGGTGCACCAAACGTAGGTGGTTTGTGGTGTGGTTTGCAAGTTGCAGTAGTATGGACAATTTGGTTATTTACACGAAATTTGCTAACATTTATAGCAGCAAGGAAATAAATGGAAGAGATGGTAAAATTCTGTTGTTAGGAATGGAATAAGGCAATGAGGGATTTATATATTCGCTATCGTGTTGGATGTTAACTCAACACATTCCTTGGGATTTTTTAGGTGATAAGGAATAGGACTCGGGCATTTACAATTTGAAGAAAGCACGACGAATAAAAAGGTGACGAAGGTGGATGAAGAAGGGTGGATTCTCCTAAAATTCCATCCTCACCCGTGAAGCACTCATTTTTACAATTAGATATATTTATAAAATATTCAAGGATTCAGATTTAAGAAAATAAAATCACTTGACCGGTTTTTTTATAACAATTTTTTTTCTTTTTATTTTGTCAACTCTCTTGTTACTCCCTTCCAAGAACGAATTGACACAAACTCGTTCCAGCACTATTTCAAATTTGAGAGAAAGTTATGTTGCTATGTTTTTTCAATTTCATTCAAATTCTAAATCTCAATTCATTAAAATTTCCTTTTTTTTTATTAATTTCTTCGACCCCTTAATTTCTACCATTACCAGATTCACCAGTACTCTTCTGCTGCAAAATCTAGCTAGACCCAAATCTGAAAGCACGACTAATGAAGTATCAACTAATTTTTAAGTCACCTAAAATTGTGTATTTCCAACTTTTTTGTAGTATCATGATGTCTGTGATGAATTGATGAAAAGAAAATTAATTTCTAGTAGCAGGTATAAGTTATATATAACAGAATTTTTTAAATGCAACTTCGCATACAAAAAAATGCTCTAGACTTGTTAGCGAATGCCATGCTTCAATAAACAAATCAATTAAACATTTATTTCAATAAGAATTTATTACATTTTAGTTTCCAAGAACATGGTACGGATAGGAATATATATAGCTGGGCTTCTTTATGGTCATTTTGAAAGCTTGTGAGTTGTGATTATACTTGGGGGAAGAATTTTGTTTTTAGGTAGCAAGTCAAGTGAAGAGTAAAGACTTGGGGAGCAGAGCTGATTGATTGCAATCCAACTTGTTAATCTTTCACGGTAACATTAAGTCATTCATATTTTTAAAGTTGATATTGAAGTTGACAAGTGGTAAATATGATTATGGTAAGAAATCTCTATACTGCAATCTTATTATATTTTATTTAATTATATTTCTAATAGTATTAACATAAAAAGAAATAGTTTGAAAGTGCATGTACATGCTTGAGTTTAAGTTCACTTTATTCCTTTGTCTCATCAAGTGATAGTGGAATTAAGGTGAGTTTTCCATTTTGCTTTTGACATCTATCTACCTTGTTTTGGTCAGTTTTTTTATTGATACATTCTCAATGCTTACATAGCTTAACTATTCTTTGATGCTTAATTAATTTTTCTTATCTTTTTTCTATTTCACACATGCAATTAAACATAAATTTAAGGATATGTTTAATATAAAGAAATATCTTTTATTTTTTCTTATAATTACAAATATCATCTTATTTTTATTTCATTTCTTGTTTTAAAAAGATAAAGAAAATAATGTTTTTAATATTTTTATTATATCTGCAGGAAGTTGATGAAGAGTTGCGGTATGAACTACCAGTGCTGGAGAGGTGATTTATTTTTCTTTGGTTGTAGCACCCTTGATTGTTTTTTACTTTTAATGTCTTAAACATTTTGTTGATGAAATCGTGAAGTTATCATGATTTATTCTTGTCAACTTCCCTGTTATGGTTACATTTTCTTGACTGGATTTATGAAATTTTTTGAGGGAGAGGTCTAGTGCTTTGGTAAGGTTTCCACCTTGGTTGTGATATTGCATTATGCTTTTGTTTAATAGTTCTATTATTATTATTATTATTATTATTATTATTATTATTATTATTTCAGCATCTATAAAACTTGTGATGTTAAATAAATGACCATAAAGATGCATTGTGTTATACTCAAATTCAATATTTTAATTTTTTTATATATTTTTTTAAAAAAAGATATTATAAGATGATTATATGAAAAATCGTCTTAGAATGATCAATTTTTTATTTTATTTTTTAAAATGACTTATGAAAAAATCGTCTTAAAATTTTCAATATATATAATTTTTTTTAAAAAGATATTATAAGATAATTCTTTAAAAAAATTATTTAAATTGTAAACATTATAAGACGATTTTTTAGAAAAAAATCATTTTAAAATTCTTAATTTTTAATCAAACAAATATATTATAAAATGATTATTTGTCTAAAAATTGTCTTAGATGATAGTTTATCTAAGACTTAACCTGAAAACTATCTTAGATGATAGTTTATTTAAGATGATTTTTAAAGAACTATGATACAAACTTGAACGTATAAAAAATCGTCATCAAAACTCTCTTTTTCTAGTATGCGTTGTCATTATTTTTCTCTTGATAATTTCTTGAATTACATTCCATATATCAAATCTAAATTCATTGTTTGACACCAATGAAGCAAATGATTAAACCATATCATCATAACAAACCAAAAAATTTCAAACAACAAAAACCCCATATTAGGTATTCTATTATTTACGTTTTTAGAAGAATTTTATAAATAATTAATTGAATTTTATTTGAATTGTTCTAATTGTATAATCATCAATTATGACATAACAGTGAGGTGCTCAACGAACCTTTTTAATCTTCTAAGACCTTTTTTGCGAACTTTGAATGGAAGTTAAATAATTTCTTGTGCAGCCTAATCTAATGTATTCATATTTTATTCAGAAGTTTCTAGATGAAACTAATTTTACCTTTTTTTATAGAGAAAAAGTATTATTATGTACTTGACACCGGTAAACGACCCAAAGCAATTTGATTATAATTTAATTTGTGGCGATCATAAGTTGAAAGTTCATATTCTTCGATCATTGATAAACAATTTGTTGGACAATATTCAATACATTTACCACAAAATATACAGATTCTGAAATCAATACTATAATTAAGCAACTGTTTCTTGCGAATATCAGTTTTTAGTTTCCAATCAACAATGAATAGATCGATTAGATCGATGGAACATACATAAACACATACTTTCACAAACAATGCATTTATCAAATTCAGAATGTATTCGACCGCAAATGATTATTAACTTACAACAAATCTCCAAACAAAAAGAAAAACGTACACCAGATCTCTCAAAAAGTAATCAATCTATTTCAAATTTCAAAATTTTCAAACCAGTTTATGCAATTGACAACAACTTATATTAAAAGAAAGAATAACAAATCTAGAAAAATCCAAAATAAATGAATAAATTTAGTGATTGTTGTGGATCAAAACAAAATAGATGCATCCAAAATAAAAGGAAAATCCACTGTTGCAATTGAAGAAAGGTTGGGTGACAGAGATGAAGAAGAACCACTTAGCTTCGACGGAGATGAGGGGTTGAGTTCACCGGTTGAGGTAGAAAACGAGGCATGGAGGGAGGGATTGCGTTGCCAAATCTGAAAAGATGACAGAGTAAGAATTGTTGATTTTTTTTACAAGAAAATAATCATTTTAATTTTTTTCTTTCGATTTAAAACCTCCTAAAACCATTCATTTTAGTGGCACACGAATGAGGAAGAGAGTTTTGGACTTCACCCTAGAATCCACCATGGAGAAGGGAAAATAAAAAAGAGAAGATGAAGGTCTAAGTGAATGGCAACTATATATGGAGGAACAAGATTGGATACAAGAATGTATGGAGACGAAGGCAAAAATAAAATCAATAAAATGAGATGCATTTTTTTTTTTACGGTAAGAGAATTGTTGGGTTTTATTCTTCTGTTGGTTGGTTCAAGGTGGTACTGAGATTCATTAGTAACAAATGCCTAAACAAAAAAGTTACAGATTTGAATATTCAAGTGCACATTTTCTGCATATATATTGTGTAAAGTCATTTTGGTTTCTCATTATCTTTTGTAACTCAGGATGCAAATAATTATTATCTTGTTGGGATGATTATTTTCAATAAAAATTATTTGCTTATAGTTTTTTTTGCTCTAGCTTGAAATCCAATACAGAACAATCACATTCCAAACTGCCATAAATATAATAAACAAGGACAAAGAAACAAGAACACTATATAGAATAAATAATCATAATAATTAAACTAAAATGCATAAAGAAAGAAGGAAAAGAAAAAAAGGCCTTACTTTGTATATAACTTCTTTATAGTTATTTTTTTCTTTGAAAAATTGAAAAATAAAAAACATCATTGATATCTAACTTTAAGATGACATTATTCAAAATCAAAAATTATTTTATATTATTAATGTCTAATTTTTTTATCTTATTCTTTTCATATTTTCATATAAAACTTTTAAAATATAATTTATTCTATTAGTTCAGAAAATTATTCGTTGTTATCAATTATCATCCTCTTAACTTATTGTTACTATTAAAATCAACATTATGGATGTGACATTGAATGTCTCAATACTAGTTTTTAATAAGGGTGGATAAGCGGGTTGGACTACCCCGCGTAAGGCCCACCCGCATAAGCCCGCATTGGCAGCGGACCAGGCCAATCCGCCCTCGCTTCTTACACAGACCAAATAAATTGGTCCGCCCCCGCCCTGCAGACCCCGCGGGTCAAACGGGCCGGTCCGTGGGCCTAACTTTAAAAGAATTTCAATAAAAATACAATATAATCAAACTAAGTTCAATACAAATGTAAATAAAATCTCAATAATTAGTCAATTACATCAATAAAATAAATAAATCATACAAAAACTCAATTCATCATGTTTATAACTTGGAGATCAAGAGTTTCGTGGTTCATTCCCTTATCCCATGATTTTATCATATAATAATAGACAAGTGAAGTGTGATGGCTGTAGTAAGTTTGTGAAAACAAAAGTATCTCTGCGACAGAATTGAGAAAAGAGGCATAGAATTTAAGAGTTTAACAACAATGAATCAATCCCAACAAAAATAGGATAAAAACAAATTTTAGAGAAAGAAGAGATGTACTTTGCGTGGTGGTGTGGTGGTGGGCCGAGGCTGTGCCGCTGTGGTGTGTCGCGTGACTGCGTGAGTGTTAGTCGCGTTTTGTCTTCTTTGTAAGGGAAAGAGTCGTATGACATGCGAGCGAGTGTACGTGACTACGTGGTGGAGAAAAACCGTGTGAGCAGAAAAAATGTTCTTAGTATGCTACAATAATAACTACTAAATGTGATATGAGCTATTTTTTATAATAAAAATATATTGAAATATATTTAAAAATATTTATTTAACAATTATTTTTGGCTTAAATGATAAGAATTGATATTTTTATTATTTATGATTTGGAGATATGAAAAGAATAGATTAAAAGAGAAAAAGATCGAAAAAATATCAAAAAGGAAGATTTTTTTATCACTTATCTTTTTTATAATAAAAATATATTGAAATATCTTTAAAAATATTTATTTAACAATTATTTTTGGCTTAAATGATAAGAATTGATATTTTTATTATTTATGACTTGCATATATGAAAATGATAGATTAAAAGAGAAAAAGATCGAAAAAATATCAAAAAGGAAGATTTTTATTATTTATCACTTATTTTTTTTTTATATTAATCTTTTATTTTTCTTATCTTATCTTTTTTATCTTTATCATCTTTTAATTTAAATATTTTATTTTTATCTAATATATATTACTTTATCTATTATTTAAAAAGAAAAGAAGTAAAAAAGAGAAAATTAAATATAATATAATTGGGTCAAGGTCACACAAAGCAGACCTAATACGGGCTACGGACAACCCACGGACCCCGCGGGCCAAACCCGCATAGTCCGCGGGTTAAGCAGGACGGGCCCAAAAATATGATATAACCATGGTCCGTTTAAAAAAATTGGTTCGTAACCCGCGCGGACCGCGGTCATGCGGACTAGTCTATGAACTTAGATCCGTTTACCCACCCCTAATTTTTAACTCATATTTTATATAATTGTTTGTTTAACATGACTGTGTCATGTGTCATTTAAGAGAGTAATATATATTTTTTTTTATCAATTATAATGAAGGCAACAATTAAAAATGTGCCCCTAAAAAATAATTTTAAAAAAATATCAATACGAATAATTACTACAGTATTGATAAACTTTGAATATCCATGATTATTTGTTTAATAAACTTGTAACGCTCAAATTTCATTAGATTTTAGCTGTTGTATTAAAATACTACTGTAACTTTATCTGATAAAACAATTCAACTTCTATAAAAAAAAATAAAAACTTAATGTATCACATGACAATATTATTGACATAAATAAAATTAAACATATTATCAATAAAATATATAAACATAAGTTATATATAGAAATGTGAATTGTACTAAAACTTGTAAGAATAACATTAAAAGATAATAATATATAATTAAATAAAAATAGTACTTAATAATAAGAATTATATTAATATGTAAATTTTCAATTTTTGCTAATTAAGATAAATTATACAATAATATATATATTATTTATTAAAATTAATGTATTTTAAATTGTTGTTCATTTTAAAAATTTAGAAAAGTTCTATGAAAAATTTGAAAGATTAGAGATTAAAAATATGAAAAGTCGGGAAACATATAAATGAGAAAAATCAAAAGTCAATAATGAAAAAAAAATAAGGCAAGAAATTTAAAAGTGAAAGAAAATGCAATTTTAAAAGTAGAATAGTATTTGCTTGTTCTTTATTTTTTTTTTCCAAAACACATGATTATATCCATTTATCGTAAAAAATAAATTGTTTATTATTATTATTTTTTTAAATCCAAAGAAATAATTTCCGAATCACGCTGATTGGAAGGAAAATATAAATGAAAGCGAAGACAAGGGCAATATTCATTGGTGAGAGTTTGCATATTGGATGAAACAAATCCCAGATTGGTGGGCGCCGTGAGAGTCAAAAGGCTTTAGAAGAAAGAATAAGGCATTTTTGTGTGTGTGAGAGAGAGAAAACCAAACGAAACTTGAGTGAGACTGTGTCAGAGAGAGAGATTCATTTCATTCTTGGTTGTCTTCTTCTTCAAATAACAATTCCTCTCTTCTGTTTCGCCCAAAACCCTAGTTTTCGATGCTGCTGCTGCTCTGACAGATCGGGAAGAACCCTAGCCAAACAAGCAACCAATGGCTTCGGAGTTAGGGCAACAGACGGTGGAGCTCTCCACTCTCGTCACACGCGCCGCCCACGATTCCTACGCCTCCCTCAAAGAACTCGTCGATAAATGCAAGTCCTCCGAATTATCCGACACCGACAAGAAGATTAGCATCCTCAAATTCCTCAGCAAGACTCAGCAGCGCATGATCCGCCTCAATGTTCTCTCCAAGTGGTGCCAACAGGCAATTCAATTCGCTCCCCGTTCCCTTCTTCAATTGCAATTCCATTATTTTTATTTAATTTCCTTTTGATTTATTCTTTTTTATTTTTTTGCAGGTTCCTTTAATACAACACTGTCAGCTACTGGCTTCAACTGTTTCGAATCACGACATGTGTTTCACACAAGCTGCGGATTCGTTGTTCTTTATGCACGAGGGGCTTCAACAGGCGCGTGCACCCGTTTACGATGTACCTTCCGCCATTGACATTCTTCTCACCGGAAGTTACCAGCGTTTGCCCAAATGTATAGAGGATGTGGGGACTCAGTATGCTTTGACCGAGGAACAGCAGAAACCTGCTTTGAAGAAGCTGGACACGCTTGTTCGGTCCAAGTTGCTTCAGGTTTCTATTCCCAAAGAGTTTTCTGATATTAAGGTTTCTGATGGTACCGCAATGCTTAGGGTAGATGGGGAGTTTAAGGTTTTGATAACACTTGGGTATAGAGGGCACTTGTCTTTGTGGAGGATTTTGCATTTGGAGCTGCTTGTTGGTGAGAAGAACAAGCCTGTGAAGTTGGAGGCAACGCGGCGTCACTTGCTTGGGGATGATTTGGAGAGGCGGATGGCAGCGGCGGAAAATCCATTTTCGGTGTTATACTCGGTTCTCCATGAGCTGTGTGTTGCACTTGTCATGGACACGGTCATAAGGCAAGTGCAGGTTCTTCGACAGGGAAGGTGGAAGGATGCAATTCGGTTTGAGCTCATATCCGAGGGGCATGGAGCGAGTTCTAGCTCTGCGCAGAACCCTGATGGGGAATCTGATTCGTCTGCCATGCGAACTCCAGGGTTGAAGATTGTGTACTGGTTGGATTTTGATAAGAATGCTGGTGCGTCCGAATCGGGCACATGCCCGTTTATCAAAATCGAACCTGGGTCAGATCTTCAGATAAAGTGTCTCCACAGCATCTTTGTCATAGATCCCTTGACGGCCAAGGATGCAGAGTTTGTTTTGGACCAGAGTTGTATCGATGTTGAGAGGTTGCTGTTGAGAGCTATTTGTTGCAACAGATATACCCGTCTATTGGAAATTAAAAGAGAGCTGGTGAAAAATGTTCAGGTCTGTCGAACCACGGATGATGTTGTGCTCCAGTCTCAAATGGGTGAACCTGATATTGAATATAAGCAGGTTGGTTTACATTTACTGGGAAAAGTTCTCTCTTATTGGGAGTTTGGAGTGTCAAATCGGTGTGTTGCTTTGGACTTTAGTAGGTTTGTAAGGGTTAAATTTGGATGATTATTTTGGGGTTTTATTTTATGTGATTGTTTGGTATCTGTCCTTTTGGGATTTGACTTTGCTTACCACATTCTTTTAGTTTCAGAAAATAGATTCTCAGATCCTGGATATTCTACTCTTTTTTTTTTTTTTTAAATCCTGGATTATCAAAGTACTACGCCCAATGTATACATTTGTTGCTGAGCAGTCAATTTTTGGCTAATTATGCTTTATGTAGGTTAAGATAGATAATTTTGAAGTTCCGGTCAAAATTATAGTCATCTTATTTCTGCATTATCTGCCAAAGATTTGGGGTTTACTATTGTTGAGATCCCACATCGACCAAAGATATGAGAAATGTAGTCCTTATAAGGCATCAACAGTCCTCAACCCCACATTGGTTTGTAAGATGAGGATTGCGCAAGACTAGTAAGGGTTACACTATCTCTAGTCAATATGAGATCTCAATATCCCTCTATGTTGATATGCACGTGTTTTCCATTGAAAGACTCTTCACCTTTACATCATACAAACTGTTGCAATTTTATATGTTCATCTTTGAATCTCAATACCTTCCCATGGATATTATGCATGTAATCTTATGCCTTACCTTCTTTCATTCAATCTTGCTTGGGGTTTTGAATTTGAGATCTTCTTCTGTCTGTAGAAAGATGAGAAGTGCCACAGCAAGGACTTTGAGGGCCATGAGGTGTTGCGTGTGCGTGCCTATGGCTCTTCTTTTTTCACACTTGGAATTAATATCAGGTACCTAACTTTACTTGCATTTTCCTTATCTATTGCATTTTAATTTGGCGGATTTTTTAAAAATCCATTCCTCTGTTTTGCTATTCAGGAATGGCCGTTTTCTTCTTCAATCTTCTCAAGACATAGTGGTTTCTTCCGCTTTATTAGAATGTGAAGAAGCTTTGAATCAGGGGTCTATGACTGCAGCGGAGGTCTTTATAAGCCTGAGAAGCAAAAGTATATTGCACTTATTTGCATCTGTTGGAAGGGTTTTAGGCCTTGAGGTATATTTACCTGTTTTCTCTCCTTTGGACTGTCTTCGAGCTTATTATTTGGATTACTGGCTTACCTAAGCGTCTAAGACCTATGGAATATGGGGCATTCTTGCAGGTATATGAGCATGGATTCAATACAGTTAAAATACCCAAGAATGTTTCGAATGGTTCAGCGATGCTATTGATGGGATTTCCAGACTGTGGAAGCTCTTACTTCCTGCTGATGCAACTTGATAAGGATTTCAAACCCTTGTTTAAGTTGTTAGAGACTCAGCCTGACCCATCTGGAAAAGATAATTTATCCGGTGACCTGAATCAGGTGCTGCGGATCAAGGAAATCAATATAGGACAGATGCAGGTTCAGGAAGATGAAATGAATTTAAGCCTGGTTGACTGGGGAAAATTACGTTCTGTTTTGCCCAGTGCTGTTGGTCCAAATCAAACATCTGGAGATGAGTTTTTTTCTGATGTTCACCTTGAGAATTCCATACAGATTGCAAAAGGTCATCCATCAGGTTTTTCATCACTTGTTGATGAAGTGTTTGGACTTGAGAAAGGGTCTTCAATGCCTCCATTCTCTGTTAAAAGTCTTCCATCATCTGTGAATACATCCCTCCCTTCTCAATATGGCTCTGTCCCTATGAATTTCCATAGTTTAAAGGCTGGAAGCCCTTCGCCGAAGTGGGAAGTAGGAATGCAGATGTCACAGGTTAGTAATGTAACAAAAGCTTCTGGTGCTACTAACCACTATAGTGTGAAGGGCCCACTTCAGTCCAGTTCTGTTGGCTCGATAACAACTGGACAAGGAAGGAACTCTGCTGGGAAAAAACTATCTGCTTCCAAGTCTGAACAGGATTTGGCTTCTCTTAAATCTCCGCATTCAGTTGACATTAGTTCCTCTTCTGCAATGGATGAAGAACAGCTAAGATTGTTGAGTGATACTTCCAACGATGCTTTATCTGGAAGTCGGTCATCTCGACTATTATCTCCTCCACGACCGACTGGCTCTCGAATGTCCATACCAAATTCCAGACCTAATGGACTTGAAGTTGAATCATTTAAGGCTGCTGGATCCAGTTCATGTGCTACAACTCCCGTATGTAAGATACTTTCTTTGCATCTTCATCTTTATCATGTGGAGTTATTCATGCTGTTATTTATTTTTTCTTTCTTTAAGTAATATATGACTGGAAAAATGAATGTTTGCCAGCCCAAACACTGGAATCAACAGTTAGTTATAACACGGGTGAAGATGTTACCTCCAAAAATGATAAGAAATCTAGAAAACGAACAGCTTCGGATATGTTGACTTTGATTCCATCTCTTCAAGGTGTTGAAAGCAACCCAGGAATCTGCAAGAGAAGAAAAATTTCTGATTCATCTGGCTGTCAACTATCTTTGCCACAAGGTGTCATGTCCGCTGAAATGATACCCAAAAAAGAAGGATACAGTTATGGAAGTTTAATCGCAGAAGTAAATAAAGGGAATGTTCCATCTAGCATTTACATTGCGGCTCTTCTTCATGTGGTCAGGCATTGTTCACTTTGCATTAAGCATGCTAGACTAACCAGCCAGATGGATGCATTAGACATCTCATATGTTGAAGAAGTGGGTTTGAGAAGCGGATCCTCTAACATTTGGTTTCGACTTCCACTTGCTAGAGGTGACTCATGGCAGCATATATGCTTGCGACTTGGAAGACCTGGTTGCATGTACTGGGATGTTAAAATAAATGATCAGCACTTCAGGGATTTATGGGAGCTTCAGAAAGGGAGCAATAATACGCCATGGGGTTCAGGTGTACGAATTGCTAATACATCTGACTTAGATTCACATATACATTATGATCCAGATGGTGTTGTTTTGAGTTATCAATCTGTTGAAGTAGATAGTATAAAGAAATTGGTGGCTGATATCCAAAGGCTTGCCAATGCAAGAACATTTGCCCTTGGCATGAGGAAGTTGCTTGGTGTAAGAGCAGAGGAGAAGTCAGAAGAGCTAGTTACAAGTTCTGACACCAAAACATCCAGTACCAAGGTTGCTCCGGATACTGCAGACAAACTAACTGAACAGATGAGAAGGGCATTTAGAATTGAGGCAGTTGGACTGATGAGCTTGTGGTTTAGCTTTGGTTCAAGTGTCCTTGCTCGTTTTGTTGTTGAATGGGAATCTGGTAAAGAGGGTTGCACTATGCATGTATCTCCTGATCAACTTTGGCCTCATACCAAGGTTTGTTAATTCCTCTTTGACTGATTTTTTTTCCCCATTGTGTTCATTTTGGCATCAGTAATAGATGCATATTTTTCTGTTGTGTTCATTTTGGCCTTGATCTGTTTTCTTGGTTCACCATGTTCGTTATTTCCTCCATTGTATTGTTCTTGGACTTAATACACATGATCCTGCTAAGGTATTGCTCTCCTTTGACTTTAGCTGGTACATTGCATATTTACCCTGATTATTTATGCTATCTTTTGGGTGAAATTACTGTGGAACATCTTTCTTTTGCTTGCTCAGCTGACTTTGTAAAACTTAGACTTGAAAAAGCATTGTGTTAATTTAATTGTTACGGGTATTTCTGCTGATGTATGACAGGTAATGCTTGATACCATTTTTTTCCTTTGATATTTCAGTGGTGATGAGAAACCAATTCCTTAATTTTAAGTTGTCATTTGTATAGATATATCTAATATTTTGTCCTGGATCTGTTCCCAAGATAAATTCCTGCCTATGTATTTACTAAATTTGATGTTTTTATTCTGCACAGTTTCTGGAAGATTTCATAAATGGAGGTGAAGTTTCACCGCTTTTGGATTGCATTCGACTGACTGCAGGACCCTTGCATGCTCTGGCAGCTGCAACCAGGCCAGCAAGAGCTGGTCCTGTTCCAGGGGTTGCAGCTGCCTTATCATCTATTCCTAAACAGACTGGTAGTTATATATCTTCACAGGGACTTCTGCTTGGTAATTCAACTACTAATGTTGGTCAGCCAACATCTGGACCTGGGGCAAACACTGTCATGCCTACTGCTAGTGGTCTCACTAGTCAAACCCTTTCAATGTTAGCTGCTTCTGGGCGTGGCGGCCCGGGCATTGTTCCTAGTTCACTTTTGCCCATTGATGTCTCTGTTGTGCTCCGTGGTCCATATTGGATACGAATCATGTACAGGAAACAGTTTGCTGTTGACATGCGTTGCTTTGCAGGAGATCAGGTGTGGTTGCAGCCTGCTACACCTCCTAAAGAGGGTCGACTTTCTGGAGGGTCACTGCCTTGCCCCCAGTTTCGGCCTTTTATCATGGAACATGTTGCCCAGGAACTGAATGGATTGGATCCTAGTTTCACTGGACAACAAGCAGGTGGGCTGGCAAATTCAAATAATCCAAACCCTGGTTCAGGATCCCAGATGATGGCTGCAAATGGAAATAGAATAAACCTGCCAATTTCTGCTGCAATGCCTAGGACAGGAAACCAAGTAGCTAGTTTAAACCGTGTGGGAAATGCTTTAGCAGGCTCTTCAAACTTAGCTTTGATGACATCAGCTGTCTCTCTTCGGAGGCCACCTGGAACAGTTGTCCCTGCACATGTCAGAGGTGAGTTGAATACAGCCATTATTGGTCTTGGTGATGATGGAGGATATGGGGGTGGTTGGGTTCCTCTTGTTGCTCTTAAGAAGGTTTTGAGAGGTATTCTAAAGTATCTTGGAGTGTTATGGCTTTTTGCCCAGTTACCTGAACTTTTGAAAGAGATCCTAGGATCTATTTTGAAGGAAAATGAAGGCACACTTTTGAATTTGGACCCTGAGCAGCCTGCCTTGCGTTTTTTTGTTGGGTAAGTACCTTGTCCCGCTCCCCCTTCTGTGTTACTTCACTTCTTTTGTTTCTAGAAATTTTTTATTTAAACACCACTGCTATAATTTTTGCATTCCTTCTTGATACATGGATTTTTGCTATATCTTTACCCTGCCACTTAAAGGGGAATAATTGCAGTTTTACTTCCTTGTTTGTTTCATTTCTTTGTTCCCTTGGGTGATTTAGCCTGGTGAGTTCATGTCTTTAATCAATTTCTTTTTTATTTTTTATTTCTTAATATGAGCATGATACATCAAATTGATTTTTATGTGAATGAATATTATGCATATTGATACCTTATGACTTTATTACCTATAGTTGGCAAAAAGGAAAAATAAAGTTGATTTCATTTTGATCTCTCCAGTGTTAGGAGAGTTCAAAATTAGCCCCCTTAATTTCAGTTGGAACATTATCTCCTAGGTTTAGAAGTTGATGCAAATTTATGTTCCCCTGCCCATAATCTGTTTCAAGTGGCTATTTTTGCTAATGGGTCATTTTGGCACATGGACTCGGCATTATCGAAACTAGAAACTGATTAGTGCTTCCCTAGGGTTTCCCTTTCTTTGTACCATCAACTGTACTGGCTCAGCCCTCAGGTGTAGCTTTATAAATGTAGTTAGAGTGGGAGACAGTGATGACCCACATAACTAAGGTGCTACACATTTTATATTACAAGAGTAAGAAGTCAAATTTAAAGCCATGTGAGCAAAAACTGTGTGATGGGGTCTTTGATTGCTTAGATACGAACTACAGGGTAATGTAGCAATAAGAGGAACCAAAGTCATATTTGGTGAAACTAGGATAAAAATTGTAACTAAGCTTAAAAAAGGAAACAGCTAGTGTCTTCTCAGGCTCTTCTTAAATATTTGCTATTCTTATTCCAGTTATTAGACACACTAAGCTGAAATGCTGTCTTTTCATTCTTCTGCAGAGGATATGTATTTGCTGTTAGTGTCCACAGAGTTCAGCTTCTTCTTCAGGTATTAAGTGTAAAACGCTTTCACCATCAGCAACAGCAACAACAGCAAAATTCAAATCCTGCACCAGAGGAATTAAGTCAATCTGAAATAAGTGAAATATGTGACTACTTCAGCCGTCGGGTGGCTTCAGAACCCTATGATGCTTCTCGTGTTGCATCATTCATAACTATGCTTACTTTACCTGTATCAGTACTGAGAGAATTCTTGAAATTAATTGCTTGGAAAAAGGGATTATCACAGGCCCAAGTTGGAGATGTTGTTTCAGCTCAAAAGCCACGGATTGAATTATGTCTTGAAAATCATTCTGGGTTGAATGTGGATGAGAACTCTGAGAACTCATCTGCATTCAGGAGCAACATCCATTATGACCGCCTGCATAATTCTGTTGATTTTGCGCTTACTGTTGTTCTTGATTCTGCTCACATCCCTCATGTCAATGCTGCTGGTGGTGCCGCATGGTTGCCATACTGTGTTTCAGTAAGATTGAGATATTCATTTGGTGAAAGTACCAATGTATCATTTATTGGCATGAATGGTAGCCATGGTGGTAGGGCATGTTGGTTGCGTGTTGATGATTGGGAGAAATGCAAACAGAGGGTGGCACGAACGGTGGAGGTTAATGGGAACTCAGCCGCAGATGTAAGTCAAGGTAGGTTGAAATTAGTTGCAGATAGTGTGCAAAGAAATCTGCATATGTGCATTCAAGGGCTAAGAGATGGTAGTGGGGTCACGGCCAGCTCTGGAGCAACGTGATTTTGTTAATAGCACAAATCATATCCATCTATCTCTTTATTTTGGGTTAGTGCTGTCAATATTGCGTTTTAGTTTACCATGATATGAAATGGTGCCTCACTCAGTTTAAGCACGTCCCCAACATCCCAGCATGTCTCTTCTGCTCGTAGGTTATGCTTATGCAGTTCTATTGGAGATGAGCTTTGCTGTAATGGAAGAAGTGCACAGGTGATTACAGATAATTTTGATGAAAAAAAATACTTTTCATAGCCAAGCTTAGATTTGCGGGCACCAATTTTAGATTACTAACCAAATATATAAAACGAGTATTCAACGTTTCTATCTTCAGATCATTAACTAGGTTGTACAATATCTTTGCTGATAGTGTAGTATCATGGTATAACTTCTTGGGTGGTGGCTATTGTTATTGTACAGATGACATCAAATGAATAGATTAGTAAAGGAAATTTGTTACGCTCGATCTCCATCGACAATGAACACTTGCAAGATAAAGACCTTGCCGTGTATTTAATTTTGAATTCATCTTGTCTTTGGCATGCTGTCTCAACCCCGGTTGCTTTAATGTAATCTGTAATAACCCCATTTGCCAGCTGCTCCTTAATTGTGTAACGTGTATCGTTTTCTGACCGTTGAAATATCTGCAGAATTTATAGGCTATTTGCACTCAACTAGTTTTGACTGTTCAAAAATACTATTTTTGCCTTATTTGAAAATAATATCTCAATTTAAAAAAACTTGAATAAGGATTTTCAGTGAAATATTTTTTTCTATTTTCTTTAATTTACCAGTAGTGCCAAATTAAGTAAAGACCTTTTGATTTGGTGTTTTTGTCCTATTTTCTCTCGCTTCATTCTCTGCCTTAAATTTTTTTTATGTAAGAAATTTATAAATTTAAACTTACATAATGTGTTTGGTTTAGTTGAAATAGAGCTTAAAATACGTTTGGTCTATGTAACATTGTTTAAAAAATAAACTAAAATATCTAAATACCCAAAGAGTATTGCTAACCCATTTCTGTCAGATTGAAACTAGAATTTCAATTCGTACACAACAAACAAACCATTGTTGTGTTGATGGAAGAATAGTGATCAACATATGTGATGCACCAAATCGCAGCAGCATTCTTCACGTCAATCGCAGGTTCGCAACCGCTTATATTTATCATTTCAATCTGCTGTTGTCATTTCATGCACCAATGCGCCATGACTGTGGCCGTTAACGGGTAACTGAGTCAGAGTCTCGGTATTGAATTAACGAGTAAATTTGTGATATGCATCACCAGAACGGTATTTTTAATGAGCAAAGTGAGTTTTCATTCAAGTTAAAACCAATGTTGTAAAACTCCTAACTTGTAAGAAAAACAGAAGGAAGATAAAAGATTGTAACTCGAAGATGGTAATAAGAGTTATATGCCACCACTTGAAATCATTTTTTCTACAAACACTAAGCAAAACAAAATAGAACACTCGGTGGCAGAAACAAGCAGAGAGAAGGACCAAACATGCACAAAGAATAACCAAACACGTAGAGAGGACCAAACCAAACACAAATCCAAATAGCACACATCACTAAGCCAAACACGAATCCATACAGAGAGAAGGTCGCCACAGGCAACACTTACTAGTTACCAGCACTGCCAGAACAAGCAGAGAGAAGGGCGTTGGTGGCAGAGTGAGCCAACAATGGAGACGCACCGTTGAGGGGTCTTGTAGATCGGGATCTTTGCTGATCATTTTTGCACTTCGAATCCTAGAAGAGGGTCCGAAAAGCCCAATACCAACGTATTGATTTTTTTTTTTTGGTTTCAAATTGGGCCAAAAAACCTGCACCCCCCGCCATTGAGATCCGAATGAATGACGTTGACGTGCATTCCATTTGCGATCTAGAAGCAGCTTCATTCTTCTGCCTATGCTAGCACGATTGAGCGCCCAAAACTCGCAGCACGTAGGAGTAAGCAAGTTATCTGATGTGTTTTAGAACATTGATTAAAACTCCTCCATTATATTTAACTCGCCATGTCATGCTATGCTTTTCGTTAACGTTTAAAATCACGAGTTAACATGAAAACCAATTTGACCGAAAGAATAGATTAGTGTTTCATGAATCAAAAATGTCATTTTACTCGTATAGACAGACAACATATTCCACTGGTATTTAGATCTGATTCCTCTAGCATTTCAAGGACATAGATGGCCATTGAGAAGTGAAGAAAAATGATCAATTTCTCCTATGGTTAATCATAAACGTCAGCTAGCATCCAATATATTAATCTTTTTATTTGAAAGCTTGGTCATGATTTAAATAATGGAATCTCAGACAGCCAAAAAATACTAAACTAACAGAATAGTTTCTTTCATGGCGAAAATTTGACATCTACATATCATATAATATCTCATACAGTCTCCTTAGAAGTAGACACCTCATTGTCCTGCTGCTGCTGCTTCTCACTGACTACAATAGATTTCTCAGATGAGTCCCCTTCGGTGGAATCCGGTTCCTTCTTAAGCTCCGACTCAAACTCCTTTGCAGCCTACACCATTTATTTACCAAAAAGCTTAATAGCAATAATGTGCAAAACACTTGAAACGTAGTAATAGACTCATTCACGATGAAGTCAATGCCAAAATCCACAAATAATTTGGCCTCCTACATTGTAAAACCCATTCGGTTTCTTCTTGACTGAAACTGAAATGTCTGGTTTCTTCCTCCCATTTATATTTTATTTTTACTTTTCCCCCTCACTCGGTTCTTACAATTTGGGTTTGGATCTCACTCAAATCCAAAAACTGGATAATGAGATGATGATTATCCCTCGGTTGTGTCCACATGGGATCTAGAACACATTCGCTCACGCGTAAAATTTGCAATTACTAACATAAACTTTAATGATAGAGTTTGAGTTTAAGCCTAATTCAATCCCAAAAACTAACTTAAAGAGGTGGGAGTTGCTCGATTTAACTACATCACTAAAAATCGTGCGATCTCCAAAACAAGTTTAAACGTCTTAATTGGATGGGGAAGCGAGTGATGAGTTAGCAGTAGTAATGAGACACAATATTCCGTTTCATAAAGATGAAAAGCCAAAAGAGATGTAATATGAGAGCAAGAACTAAGAAGGCTTTAACATGAAATGGTACCTGTTGGAAGCTCTTGACAGTTTTGCCGATGCTGCGGCCGACTTCAGGCAATTTCTTGGGCCCAAAAACGAGGGCGGCCACGCCGGCAATAACGACCAGTTCAGGCACGCCCAGACCGAACATGGCGTTGCAACTCAAACCTTTGTTTCTTCCCCGACCATTCACGTTCACGGCTACCCTTACTGAAACTGAATTGAACAACTTGGGAGTTCCCAAACCCAAGCTAATAGAAGGTCTTGATTTTGGAATTGAACTCGGAATCGATACGCAACTCATCATCATCGTCTCCATCTCCTCCTCTGCCTCTGCGGCTAAGATTTTTGTTTGTTTTTGATAACCTAACCCCAAAACACAAAGAAAGAAAAGTAAAAGACAAGATAGGCGTGCTACACGTGCTAACTATGAATGTTCGCGGTAATATTCATAGATGGAGTATAATGATCAATAAATTAAGTTACCAACCTACCCTTTTTTGGGACAGTCGTAATATTAACAATTTTTTGGTACAAACCATATGGTAAATATCCGAGACATTTCTTTTTGTGTGTTTTCATGGAGTTCTAAAAGTTAGTTAAAAGACCTTTTTATTTGGTTACCACATAAAAAAAATTCGTTTACTTGTTTGTTTGTTTTTTAAAAGTTTTTTTTTAAACTAAGAAAGTTAAAATAAATCTTGATTTTTCATCGCTAACTAAGAAAATTAAATTTTGAACAACTAGTCCAAAATAGGTTAAAGAAATGAATAAGGTTGTGATAATTTATTTCTAAAAATTAGACAATAATTTTTAGATGGTATATTATAAAAGAATGGTGAAGAATTGATGATTTTATATTAGAAGGATGATCATCCTTGTTTTGTTTTTTTTTTTTTTAATTTTTTATGATACGTTTCCTTCTATTAAAAATAACAATAATTTAATTTAATATCTTATATTGTTTGAAAATCATTTTTTAATTTTGAATAATTGTTTTAATAATATGGTTTTTAAGCAAAAAAAAATGCGTTAAAGGGTGACATGATGCAACGAATCATGTGTTAATGGTGATTGACAAACTAGTCATGAGTATCATCATCGAGGATGTATATAACTGTTGTGTGAGTTTAAGAGTGACGTTCATCAAATAATTCTCTTTTATATTACTAAGAGTGACAAGATAAGGAAAACAAAGTTTCTATTTTTTTATTAAGGAAGTAAAAACATAGTTCAAGTAAATTAATGATAACATGTTTATAATGTGTTCCTTAAAAAAACGTGTTTATAACGTGTTAGAAGAATCTTGAAAGGATAATAATAAAACTCAACTTTTGATATATATTTGAAATAATGTAACTTTTCTAGTGCATACATAAGTCTCACCTCCTTTCATATGAGGATTTTGAGTACGCATTTGTGTACTCTGAAACTCTTGTAAACATTTTTTTTAATTCAAATAAAAGTTAAAGTTTTCATCGTATTTCGAAAGGCCTATTCATTCTTATGGACCATGTTGTACACTGGGGCCTTGGCCCCCCCTATTTTTTTTCTTCAAAACTTTAAATTCAATAGTAGTAGTGGATTATTGCAGTCAGTTAACGAAATTAATTTCAGCTTTTACGGAACTTTCAGTTGCAACTACGTTCCAAATGGCTGCAAATCAAATTTATCAACTTCAAATATCAACAAAATTAGGCACGTGTAAGCATAGTTGTCTTGTTTTATTATCAATAATAAATAGGACAGGTGTTAACATTGTATTTTAAATAATTTTTTTTTTTTTTATGGTTGTCTCCCATCATGTGATGTCATTCGCTGGGCTTCTTGTGAAAATACAATATTCTATTATTTATCCTCTTCGACAATTTAAAATTTTTAATTATTTTATACCTTGCATTTATTATTATCTTTCCTATGATCATGCACTTCTTCATTATTTTCTTCATTGATCCAGGTTCATTCGTTGTCTTACATTTATCATTATCTTGTTAAGGTCACAAATGTCTTCACCGTTTACCTTGTTGGATAAGGGAATAGAAAAGATAAGAAGACTTTCAAACTTGTACATTCACAATTCATGTTCTATAAGCAACTAAACTTTTTTGAGAGGATAAGAAAATTAATATAGTTTAACCTCCAGAATGTCTGGGGAGAAAGATAACTATATTCGTATGAATTAGTTTAAAACATGTAAAAGGTTTGATAAACATAAGTTTATCATTTGATCTTTATATTATCATATGTGTCAATAATAGTGTATTTGAAAACTCGTTGAGAAATTACATTATGCGAAAAATATAAATATTAACTTTTGAAAATTAAATCCAAAATGTAAAAATAAAAAAAAAAATCACATCGTGAAACATATTGTACATTATGATTGCATTGTTAAACGAGTGGATTGTTAAAAACGGCAAAAATAGATGCATAACTAACGCGTTCCCTCGGAGTTAGTAGGTGATTGGTTCAATTGGGTAGAGATTAGCAAGTTAATTGCAGACTAGATACCAATTGATAATTCAATTGGAAGCAAATAAATTAAGTATAAGCGTGACAAGAACTCAAATAAATTAAGCAAACAATATCCAATTTGGATAAGGCGACCTCTACCAACACTAGTTACACTCCTTTGTCCCCATCAGCCATGAATTAAGATTTGGAGGAGTCCACACACACAAAAAAAAAAAGAAAAATAGGATTATCCAGCAGAATATGCTCAATAAGATTCACATACATCAATAAGAATTTGCTCTTACTTACAACTAGCAGAAACAAGAGTTTTAGAATAGTTTCCTCATAAAAAGCATAATGTAAATTTAACTACTATGTTATTGTTCTCCATTAGAAGGAGGTCCACGTGAATCTGCACCACCACGAATCCTCTTCTGAAGATGTTCCAAGCTAGCCACTCTATGCAGGGAAGTTGTTCTCCCCGTTTTGTTGCCACCTACCACTGCTGCAACATTCTGCTGCACAGTTTCAATTGAAGAAATGCCTCCCAACCCATTATTAGAAGTGGGTTGACAACGGTGATGATTTGGGTCTTCTTGCACAGAAACAGCAGCATCAGCTGATGTCTCAGAAGGACTTTCATCAAACGATGGCATTGCCATTGATGACATCTCAGTTATGGCATGAAGCATTGGGTTCAACCCAGTAATTCTTTTCACTGTCTCTTCAGCCATCTTCACCTACAAAAGAAAACAACATGGAAGGAAATGATCATTGTCAATACACATAAACCAATACACTTAGTTTCTCTGAACTTTAAAAAATTGAGACCCTGATGGACTCCTATCCTCAGCTAGCCACCAAAACCAAACCATGGAGAGATTATTACATAATCCGGGATCAGCAGGGTCTCAATTAATCTCAACATGGCATTCTCGTGAATTAAGGAGAGATTGGTCGGAACTAGGATAGATTGGTTGGAACTATAGATATGTGGTGGTCTAAGACTATCTAATAATTTTTCCAAACTTAGGAACTGCTTAGGAAGAGCCAGTAGGTCTCCTATATAACAGGTTTTACTTAAAGTATAGTATATACTAAAAGCAAGAATTTACCTTTGTTCTTAATGTTTCAACATCAGCTTTCAGTACTCTGTTGTCAACTGCAGCATTATTGTATTTCTGGCTCACATCCGTGAATCGCTTTAACAACGAAGAATTTTCACTTCGTAATTGGGAGACCTAAGATAGAATATTAGGTCAGAAAATATACAATTCTTTGAGGGAATTAATATGGAATATGGAACAGAAAAAGAAAATATGATAATCGAAAAAGAAAATATGCACACCTGTGTCTCCAGCTCAGTTAAATGAGCCTGCTTTCTCCTTCTTGAGCGTCTGGCTGACTCCCTATTAGAAAGCATCCTGAAAGACAAATTGTTAGGCTTTAAATTAAACAAGGCAGAATTTGTACCAGTACCTGAACTGAACAAAATGAATGCCTTCTAATAAAGGAAAATAAAGAAAGAATCTGTTTAGGAAGAAACAATAAAATCCAGATTCATTTAGCTAGCTCAACCAATAACACAAAAATTATAATACTTGTGCAACCTTTCCTTCATAATAGTAATGATGAAATTGCATACGAGTTTGACATAAAAGAATTCAAGTCTACATCAAAAGTTTGTGCACAGTTTATGAAAATATTAGTGTAAGTCACGCATTATTTCACTTTCAAAATTTAATATTATAATCAGTTTATCTGGTAGGCCAAACATTTGGTTATATATCAGCACATGATAGTACAATCAACTCCTCAAGACCAGAAGCATTTATGTTTTCGATGCTAAACATAGTCATTTTTTAGATTATTATGAAAATAATAGTGTAAGTCACACATTAATTCACTTTAAAAATCTAATATGATGCTGGAAGCAGGTTGTTTGGCAGGCCAAACATTTGGTCTATTGATCAGGACATGATAAATAGGCCATATCTAATAATGGTGTGTGTCACAATATTTCACTTTAAAGATCTAATATGATACTGGAAGCAGTTAGTCTGGCAGGCTAAAAACAATTGGTTTATTTATCAGAGACGTGATATTACAATCAACTCCGTGAGACCAGAAGCATTAATGTTTTCTATGCTAAACACAGTCAATTCTGAGACTATTGTTACCTCCTTACTCGTTTTGCATCAACAGGAGTCATGTTTTCAGTCATATTAATCTCTCCCTCCACTTCCTCATCATCTGATTGTTCTCCTGATGATCCACTTATCGTTGGCCTCATTGCGACAGCAGGTTTGTTTTGCATGGAAGATGAGGAAGGAATCCCAATTTGTGCTTTGACATCTTTATTTTGTAATTTAGAGGGATCATTTCCAGAAGGGCCAGATCCTACGAAGAAAGTACAAATTAAGATGTAAATCTTATAGTTCAGTACGTGTTGACCATATTAGGACAGAAAAAACTAAAGTCTAAAGCATTCTAAATTAAACAAAATTTTACACAGTTTTTTCATTCGCCCTACTCATGCAGCTTCTAGTAGCCAAAATAACATACTAGTTCAAACCTTTTAAGGTAGCCTGCAATCCATCTTCAGAAGAATTAGATGCCTGTGGTCCACTGTCAGAGAAAGTGGCAGGGTTTTGAGATTTGACCAAAGATCCCTATTGGCATGAGCAGAAGAAAACATTAGATACTGGTTTAATTTACAATGAGAAAGAGGTGATAGAAATGGGGAACTGGTAACTTAATATATAAACTAGGGAAAAAGTTTTAGATCATGCATAAATCCAACTTTGAAGAGTAAGATTGAGAAACAGAAAAGGCCTTCTGAAATATATAATGTAGGTGGAGTGCAGGCATCACATAAATGAAATTACTTCAATAATTTTCAGTGCATATGGAAAGAACGGAATTAACGCAAAATTCAATTTGGAAAAAAAAAAGAAAAGGGAAACATTTCCATAAGAACCACAGCTAGAAGGTTAATTAAAGAGGTTAACCATTAAGTTTAACTGTGCGTCATCTGAACCTCTTAACAGAAATGACGTTAGATGCAATATGCTAGCCAGGCCCGAGCAAATGTTTGGTGCAATAAACAAGTTACTATAAGTAGTACCCTTGGCCCTTACTAAAACTGACATCATAAAAACACCAGCAACTACAGCTTCTTTATTTTTCTGACTTAGTAGTTAACATATGCTAACTTACACAAAATCAATGTCAAGCTGCACCTGACAGATGCCAGTGGTGCATCCAGGATTTTATAAGTGAAGTTTGGCCATTTTTAAATACTTTAACGAGTGATATCCAATGAACTTTGATTAAGAAGATATTTATCTCAAAGGACTGTGATCTAAATGAATCGTTGAGCATTTAGTCCTTGAGTGAACACAATGGCATGGTTTGATCTATATAATTGACCCACTTGGTGGGGAAAGGCTTTGATGGTTGTTAAAATTTATTGCAGTATAATGGCTGAATAAATTTGGTGGGAAATTGGACGAGTCAAGCTGAATATATAAGGAAGAAGCTTATATATCGTTTTTTGGTGAGGGAGGGGGCTCGTTAAGCTTGTCATGGAACAACATAAGTGATGTTGTATGCATGAATCATGCCATTGTATGATGCATAATCCTTACAAAGTTGTTGGAAAATTAACTCCATAATCAATCGACCACATTGACGGAACCTTGTTAAGGGAGTTGTACCTCATCGATCAGGTCTAAAGCAGCCTTTGCTAAAAGGCGGAAAGCTCTTAGAAGGTTAATTATTTGCTTTGATATTTGTAAATCACTAATTACCTTTAAGACTCTTATAAATAGAAGAGTCTGTTCCCCCTTTCACATTGAGGAATTTGATCATTTGAGCTGACAAGGCTTAGATGTTAAATACAATTTGAAGTCATTTTTAGTGGTTGAAGTTATTTTATTCTAGAATTCATAGACTCTGCAACATAAGAGACTAAAGAACAGGATGCAAGCTTGCACAATAAACCAGTTGTGTATGAGAAGCACCTGCAAATAAAAAAAGAAAGTACGCTCCCCAAGCAACTGGGTTTCGTGTGTCTTTATTTGAATACATTCATCGTTATATGACCACAGAAAAATAGGATTCAGATTATACTAAAAGCTAAATTCGTTTGCAATGTTGAATTTTTGAAATTTGATTTTTTTTCCCACCATTTGTTTATATGTAAAATAAACGATTTAGTGTATATACTGTACAAACATGGACATTAATATTTACATGAAGATCTATCAATATTAATTTAACATTGAAGGTACGTAAATATTTTTTGTTAAAATATTTTATCATTAATTTAAATAATTCATTTTTTATACTTTTAAGTAGTCCAAAAAAATTATTATCACATACACATTAATTGTTGTAAATTTATCTTATACAGATATTAGTTTTTATATAAGACTTTATGAAAATGTAGAGGAAAATGATTGCAATGCTATATTTTATTATAATTTCAGTGCCCTTTTAATTCATTGTTATAATTCGTACGTGTGTATCGTTTGAGAGACACCTAAAATGGTAGCTTATCATTTGAGAGCATGAGAAGCCTCCTCGAGAAAGAGGGAAGCCTAGCTCTCAGGAAAGCGAGAAAAGCCCTTGTAATCCTCATATTGGTAGGGTAGAGAGAGAAATTCTTGTAATCCTCGTAGAGAGAGAGAGAGAGAGAGAGAATCCATACAAATACAATAGTCAATGGGTATGGACATAGTTAAAAGGGCAACTTGGTACATCTTATCCCATCTCTCTTAGACAACAAGAGTCAGAGTGAGGTATTTGTAATCAATCAATCCTCTTTGAGAGAGGGAGAAAGAATTGTACTTGTTAGCAAAAATTCAGTTGTTACAAATTACCCTGTTAGAATCTAAAACGAAACAAGTCCAAGAGCTAGCAAAAATAGATGGGGTTGTTCCGAAAGAAAGATGAACGTACCCGAGTCATAGCAACAGCAGCGCATGCGAGATTAAGCTTGGTCTTAAGAATAGCATGGTAGTCTTGGGAATCAACATTAATATTTTGAATAGAAGTAGTAGTAACAGGGATGTTGATGTTGAATTCGTTTTTGAATTTAAGATGATGATGATCAGAATTAGAGGAAGAAGAAGCAGCAGCTTCCTGTAGGAACTGCTGAAAGGCCCACTCCGATTCGCTACGATTCATCTTAGACTTGCTCGCTCCGATATCTCATCCGAACAATAATCTTATGACATGGCCATATCACGCACACCCTTTGGTCACTATTAATTATTAGTAAAACGTGGCATGGCAGCCTCATCCGTTTTCGTTGGTTGGTCTTCTCTTGCGCATCCTAATCGCTTTCACTCAACCAACTTGTTCCTAGTTTCCACTTTTGGAACCAATCTAATATATAGTACTGTCCTATTTCATTACTTGTTCCAATTATACTTTAATAGCCGTGGATAAAAAAACCTTTTAATATGCTTCCATTCGGCTAATTGCACTAAAATTTAAATATTATATATATATATATATATATATATATATATATATATATATTATTTTTGTGATTTTATTTAACACTTAATTAATCTTCTTTTATGATTCAAGTTACTCACAAGATATTTAAGTTAATTTTTAATTTTTTTATTAGGTAAAAAGTTTATTTAATTATTCAATAAATAATTCTTTTTAATAATTTCTAATATTTTTTTAAAGGCTACATCTTAAAAACACTATCTTGTAGTTTTTTTATATTCTTTTTCTTTTTTTATCCTTAATACATTCATAAAATTTCTTGATTACTCTTTTCAAATAAATTATAATTTAATTATTTTTATATTATTTTATACTTTTTAGTTATTTTAATAAATTTTATCAAACACATATAACTTAATAAGATAATTTTTTAACTTCTAACTCTTGAACGAATTTTATCGAACATAATCTTTATCAACCAGCATATAAGCTAGTTTTGGCCATCAACATGGATTAAATCTCATATCTTCATTTAGAAAATTATAAAAATATTATTGTAATTCATAAATTTATCAAGTAAAATTTATTTTAATTTTTAATCTTATAATTTTAAAGACTAAAATATCATTGTTTAGTAATTTGAAGGATATAAATTAATACAATTAAAGAAATCAATACTTATATATTGAATGATTTAATTTCCTGTAATGCCTACCTTAAAATAGACGTTTCCGTTTTGAATTAGTTGGCGCGAGATGCGGCTTAGGGTGTTGTGGTGACTTGTGACTGAGTCACTCTGGATAGACGCCCATTTGGTACCCCCCAGATTGCTGCGCTGCACCTGCCGTCTGGGTTCTTTCTTTTACCTTTTTTT